>NC_091586.1:3397729-3420229 GCF_042767895.1 Penaeus vannamei
AGAGAGAGGGGGAAGAGGAAAGGAGGCAGAGAAAGGGAAGAGGGATGGAGACAGGGATGGGGAAAAGAGGAGGAGTAGGAGAATGAAGAGAAAGGGAAGAGGGAGACAAGGATGGGGAAGCGGAGGGAAGGAAGAGACAGGAGAGAGAGAGACAGGGAAGAGAAAGACAGGGATTGGGAAAAAGGAAGGAACTGGGAGAAGGGAGAGCGAAAGCACTAGACAGACATATAGAGGAGAGGGGAAAGCTGGGAAGGAATCAGAAAAGAAGAATTTGAGAGAGAGAGAGAGAGAGAGAGAGAGAGAGAGAGAGAGAGAGAGAGAGAGAGAGAGAGAGAGAGAGAGAGAGAGAGAGAGAGAGAGGGAGGGAGGGAGGGAGGGAGGGAGGGAGGGAGGGAGGGAGGGAGGGAGGGGGAGAGAGAGAGAGAGAGAGAGAGAGAGAGAGAGAGAGAGAGAGAGAGAGAGAGAGAGAGAGAGAGAGAGAGAGAGAGAGAGAGAGAGAGAGAGAGAGAGAGAGAGAGAGAGAGAGAGAGAGAGAGAGAGAGAGAGAGAGAGAGAGAGAGAGAGAGAGAGAGAGAGAGAGAGAGAGAGAGAGAGAGAGAGGGAGAGGGAGAGAGAGAGAGAGAGAGAGAGAGAGAGAGAGAGAGAGAGAGAGAGAGAGAGAGAGAGAGAGAGAGAGAGAGAGAGAGAGAGAGAGAGAGAGCGAGACGGAGAGAGAAACAGAGAGAGAGAGAGAGAGAGGGGAGAGAAAGAGAGAGAGAGAGAGAGAGAGAGAGACAGAGAGAGAGAGAGAGACAGAGAGAGACAGACAGACAGACAGACAGAAAAAAATTCTTATTCTTTTAACTGAGAGTTTGAGCTTAAACAAATACACGCATTCCGCAGTTGCAAATTTACATATCATCAAAAGGCTTGTCAATTTTACATTTCAATTTAAATAAAATATCATACACCCATGAGGATAGAGAGACGAATAAAGGAATAAGCGCAAACGAAGAAGAAAAAGAGACAAACGGGAGAAGGAACAACTACAACGAAAGGGGAATAAATCCAGAGAAAGAGAAGTGAAGTGAGGCGAAAGGAAAATAGAAGGGAAGAGGGAGAAAGAGAGATGGCAAAAATGGAAGAAGAACTGGGAGACAGGCCAAAAGAGAGATGGAATTTGGATCATATTGAAAGGGGAGGAAGACAAGGAACAACGGTGGAAGGGTGAGAGGGGAAGCCGAGGAAAACATGATGAATGGGAGGTGACACAGAGGGGAATAAAGGAATTGGAAGGAGGAAGAGCCGAGAGAAAGAATGAGAGTGAGGGTTAGTGAGTGAGAGAGCGGGAGTAAGGGAAGAATGAGAAGGGGAATGAGAAGGAAAGAGACAGAGAGAGAAAAAAAGGAGGGAGGGAGAGAAAAAAGGAGGGAGAGAAAAAAAAGGAGGGAGAGAGAGAAAAAAAAAGGAGGGAGAAGGGAGAGAGAGAAAAAAAAGAGGCAGAGAGAGAAAAAAGGAGGGAGAGAGAAAAAAAGGAGGGAGGGAGGGGAGAGAGAGAGAGAGAGAGAGAGGAGAGAGAGAGAGAGAGAGAGAGAGAGAGAGAGAGAGAGAGAGAGAGAGAGAGAGAGAGAGAAGGAAGGCAGAGAAGAGAGAGAAGAACAGAAAATGACAAAAGAGAAAAAGAGAAAGCAAATAAGGAAAGAATAGAGAGCGAAGAGAGAGAACAGAAAATGGCAATAAAGAGAGCGAAGAGAGAATGACAAAAGAGACTAGCAGAAACAAAACCAATATAGACAAAGAAAGGCAAAGGAGGAATAAGAGGAAATACATAAGAACAAAGTAAAAGAAAGAATAAAAGAAACTAGAGGACCAAAGAGAGAAAACAAACGAGAGAATACAGATGAAAGAGAAAGAGAATGAAAGAGAGATTAAACAGACGAGAGAATATAGACGAAAGAGAAAGAGAATGAAAGAGAGATTAAACAGACGAGAAAATACAGATGAAAAGGAGAATGTAAGAGAGATTAAACAGACGAGAGAATACAGATGAAAGAGAAAGAGAACGAAAGAGGGATTAAACAGATAAGATAATATAGATGAAAGAGAAAAAGAATTATAAAGATATTAAACAGACGAGAGAACATAGATGAAAGAGAAATGTAATAAAGGAGAGTTTAAACAGACGAGAGAATACAGACGAAAGAGAAAGAGAACGAAAGAAATATTAAACAGACGAGAGAATAAAGACGAAAGAGAAAGAGAACGAAAGAAATATTAAACAGACGGAAGAGAAAGAGAACGAAAGAAATATTAAACAGACGAGAGAATAAAGACGAAAGAGAGAGAGAAAGCCGCGGAGACGAGCGGGTGAGGCGAGCGAGAGGAGAAGGACAACAGACCCCGAACGATCCCCCCCCCAAGACGTCTTTCTTCGGCTCTTACAATCACAGCGATTGTTTTCATTCCTTCCTTCGATTTCTCCCTCTCCTTCTCTCCCTGTTTTCCCTGGACGCCCAAACCAAACGGAATCCGCAATGATCCCACGCCTTTTCCCTTCGACTCTCTAATCTCACTAATCGACATTTTATTTTGCCGCTAAGAAGCTTACGGCCCAAGTGCGGTCACCAAAACATACAGCATGTACCTACATACATGTACGTAAGTAGTATCTACTGCATTAAAAAAACGTACATGCAACATAAACGCATGTACTGGGAACGGAAATATATACAGATATGTAGCCACATAGAAGCAAGATCACACGCTCACGGATACAAGCGGACACATAAATAGAGGACATAAATACATAACGAAGCGATTAATCTGTATAAACCGAATACGAGAATCTCTCTCTAGCTCTCGCTCTCTGTCTGTCTTTCTTTCTTTCCTTCCTGCTTGCTTTCTCTTTCTCCCACCTCTTCCTGACTCTCCCCTTTTCTCTCCCTCTCCCTTCCTCCTGTGTCCCTTCTTTCTTTACCTTCCTCCCTCCCTTCTTCGTCCCTTCCTTTCTTCTTGCCCTCCTACCTTCGTTTCTCCCTTCGTCCCTCCCTCCCAATCTCCCTTCCTTCTTCCCTTCGTTCCCTCCCTCCCGCCCTCCTTCCTTGCATCCCTAATCCTTCTTTCTGTCCCTCTGCCTCTCCCTCTTCCTCTTCCTGTTCATCCCCTCCCCCCTTTACCAAAGCCCCCCCCCCTCCATTTTTCCATAAAATCCAGCGAAAAAAAATGTGTAATATTGTGCACCAACCATCCATTGTGCTTGATTGGGCTTCCGTTAATTATTACCAGATAAAAAAAAAAACATTAGTCGCATTGAAGTCATATACACCGATAAACATTTTTCCTTTTTTTCCATTCGTAAATAATGTGACTCCAGTGCAATTATAAAAGAGATCTTCCTTGCAAGCTCTCTAGGCGAACATGCAACGCAATCTCGAAAATTGAAACTTGGTTAATTGTTCAAAAAAAAGTAGAAATTCTCCCCAAGAACAACAACTTGCTATAAAACTGTTTGGAAATGGGGAAACTTTAGTCGGCAATTAAGAAAAATATCAAACGATACTAATTAACAACTGGCAACTCAGTGACGTCAATGAGCTGCCAAGCATTTATTTTATCACACTTTTTATTCTCTTCTCTTTATTTTTTACTCCGATCTGAGAAAACGTTTGTCACCATGGAAAGCGGGAAGCTCAAAAAGAAGAAGAAAAAAAAAAATACATAAGAGAAAATAAAAGCAAGAAGAAATTTAGACTTTCTGTAACATAACTCTCGATATCGGATTATCATCATTTGCTAAACCGATAATGCGGATAAAGACTCGAAATCGCATTAAATTTTCGGTTTCTATTTATTCCGTCCAAGTCGAGACGTAGGAGGGGGAGGGGGAGGGGAAGGGGGTGGGGAAAGGGGAGTGGGAGGGGAAAGGGAAGGGGAAGGGGGAGGGGGAGAAGGGAGAAGGGGGAGGGAGAGAGAGAGAATACAAAAAGCAAGGTAGTGAGAGAGAAGACTCCCTGTCTTTCTCTCTCACTAATTAATGAACGAGAGAAAGACAGAGAGAAAAGAGAAAGCGAGTTAGTGAAGGAGAGAGAGAGAGAGAGAGAGAGAGAGAGAGAGAGAGAGAGAGAGAGAGAGAGAGAGAGAGAGAGAGAGAGAGAGGGAGAGGGAGAGGGAGAGGGAGAGGGAGAGGGAGGGAGGAGAGGGAGGAGGGAGGGAGGGAGGGAGGGAGGGAGGGAGGGAGAGAGAGAGAGAGAGAGAGAGAGAGAGAGAGAGAGAGAGAGAGAGAGAGAGAGAGAGAGAGAGAGAGAGAGAGGGAGAGGGAGAGGGAGAGGGAGGAGAGGGAGGGAGAGGGAGAGGAGAGAGAGAGAGAGAGAGAGAGAGAGAGAGAGAGAGAGAGAGAGAGAGAGAGAGAGAGAGAGAGAGAGAGAGAGAGAGAGAGAGAGAGAGAAAGAGAGAGAGAAAGAGAGAGAGAAAGAGAGAGAGAGAGAGAGAAAGAAGAGAGAGAAAGAAAGAGAGACAGACAAAGAGAAAGCGAGATAGCGAAGAAGAGCCAGAGAAAGACAGAAAGAGCGGGAAGACCATGCTAATCCGGGTCCAGAGCGAGCGTTTCCTCCCAAATCGTCGGTCCGGCCCTCGCTGTGCCAGCTCCTGACCCTCGTTACCGCTCTCGCCCGAACAGAATAAATCCTCTGGGCTCCATAACTCCGTGAAGCAATACCAGCGACGCGGGACACTCCGGCTCCCGAACAAAATAACATGGCCGGGAAAGTGAGAGGGGAAAAAACGGATCAAAACTCGCGGAGCAGCGCTGGCGGTGTGGAACGAGGGGGGAAAAAAGGGGGGGTGGGAGGGGGGTCGAAACAGGAGTCATTCCGGATAACGAGTGCTCACTGGCTAAGGCGGAGTGCCGAAAGGCCTTCCCGAAGCGTCAAGCAGCAGCAGCAGCAGCAAGGAAGCGCGTGGCACTCCAGCCGTCGCTGCTCCCTCGGCTGCTCGGCTCTGAAACAACTCCTCGACCGTGCAATAAGATAACAACGTGTGCAATTGACTTCCTCGCCTCGGTCTCCCGGCGTCTCTCCTGCCGGCTCGGGCTATTGTTCCTGGGAAATTGGCAAAAGAAGATTTTGAAAAGGAAACGGCATGCAAATTAGGAGCATCGGAGCAGAATGTGTCAACAGACGCACGCACAAAACAGCTGGCAAGTGCTCTGCAACTGAAGGACCGAGTGAAAACAGCAGGCTCGAGACGCAGCCGAGTCGAAACAAAAATAAAACCCTGACTGTGACGAAAGCAACTCGGTTGAGAGTCCGTAAAAACACCAGAAAAAAAAACATGAAAATAAGTAAAAAGCAATATGAAAAAAATGACACGCATGACTCAGCAAAAAGTGGACCCTGGACCCGGCTGAAAAATACAGACAACGGTAATTTCACCTGCAAATAACGGACCTATTCACCAGATTTATATACACGAAGGACGAAAAAAAATATATAACACTTTTGCAGACAATTTAGTGACAAACACATTGTAGTTCACCTAATGGTCGCGGACGTTTGGTAAATCTGAACAAAAATTGGGACGTTAAAAAAGAGAGAAAGAAGGAAAACGGTCTTACCTTGGCAGTCATTTTTAAACTCCAACCGCTAAGGGTTAACTAATCACGTTATCCCCATTTTTAATCTCATGTCCACGCCCAGAGTAGATAATACAGAATAAAGCTATCTGGCCAACTGGGTGGCCATCTGTCTGTCTGTCTGCCTGTGTCGGTATGTCCGTCCGTCTGCATCTGCCTGTCTGTGTCCAGCTGTATCTGCTTGTGTCTGTAGTCTGTATCACCATCTGTCTGTGCGTCTGTCTATCGATCTGCCCGCTTATCTGTGTATCTGTGTCTGTCTGTCTAGCCTCTCGCAGCCTCACTACCAGAAGCTCCCCCGTTGAAGGCGTGCGACCGATCCGGCCCTTGAAGCCAAGAGCAGAGGCCCGCCGTATAGGCCTATCGAAATTCCGCGTACGTTCGGCCCTACGAGTTCTCCCCCCCCACAGTCGCGACCAAAGCGCTTGACGACACAGCATGAACTCCAACAGACCAGCCGGGCACCAACCAGCGCCACGGATGCAGGAGGACTCCCAGGCTCTTATGCACCCATACAGAGGGCAAGGGGCTTTGAACGTAAGTAAACTCTTAATGGGAACTTTTATCGTCTCGGCTCTGTGTATCTTTTACGTTGGAGATCCACTGCCCTAATGCCGTGTCCTACTTCACCTCTGTTTACCCTCTCACCTGTATTTGCTTTTAACAATCTCTGTTTGACTTGTTTGTTACAAACCCCTCCGCCATATCAGACTGTGTGTTCATACTACTTTCTTTAAACAATCTCAGTTCTTTAAGGAACTCCATTCCGGCCCCCAGTATTTATCTTTTTGATGCTCTACCTCATGCGTCAAAGAAATAAGAGGAAGCTATAAGTTCTGGAGGGAAATGAGTCAAACGAAATAGAGTGTAAGGCCAAACAAACCCCAAAGCTTCCCCGGGACTACATAAAACACCTTATGAACAAAGGGACTCGCCAGCTCGAGATAAAATAGCGTCTATATAAACAGCAGTAGCAGAGCACTCGGCACACACGCGAGCATCTCCAAATAAACCGAGAGATAGTTAGTGTCTCCTTTGGAAAAATACAACACGAGCCACTTGATGTAAATATCTCCGAGTTACGTAGTATTTTCCCCGCGTGTCCAGTCCGTTATTCTGTCTGTCTGCTTTAAGGCTACTATTTGCATACGAGTAGACGGGCACTGGGGGGGAGGGGTGTAGCATTGCATAACTTGGCTAATAATGTCTATTCCGAGTTGAAAAGAGGCTTCATTTCGAAAATAAGAAATTTCAGAAGTCTTGCTGTGGGAGGGAGGAAGGGAGAGGGAGAGAGGGTGAGAGAGAGAGAGAGAGAGAGAGAGAGAGAGAGAGAGAGAGAGAGAGAGATAGAGAGAGAGAGAGAGAGAGAGAGAGAGAGAGAGAGAGAGAGAGAGAGAGAGAGTGTAAAGAGAGAAAGAGAGATAGAGAGAGAGGTGGGAGAGGGAGGGAGTGAGAGAAAGCGAGCATACAGAGAAAGCGAGAAAGAGGGAGAACGAAAGAACGAAAAGATTTCCACAGCGGCAAAACCTCCCTGTTTCACCGTCCCAGATCCCAGCACGGCGCCCCGCCACCCACGCCCACAAAATCACATCCACAGCGCCGGTTCCTCACGCCCATGACCCTGAAAAACCGCCCGACGGGGTAAAAAAAAGGACTCCAACCTTGGCACAAATATCCCACAATTATCTAAAACTCTTTGCACAATATTGCAATTACAAATCTATTTCCGACGCGAGCCGCATGGAAAGAGTTTAATCGGGGGAGGAGGGAGGGGGGGAGGAGGGAGGGGGGGGTTAAAAAAAAGAGACAAAAACTCATTTTCCGAAATTCAATCGGCAAACGATTCCGAGGCCGGTTTTGTTGGTCGCGGGCGTGCCGATGCGGGCGTCATTCGGGTGTGCGCGGTATGTCATTTTGCTCTCGTGGTTTATGGGCGTTTGGTGGGGGCGGCTCTGCCTTCCGCCGGCTCGCTGTTTTTGCCTTTGATCACGTTTTTTTCTTTGTCGTTGTTAGAGTCAATGGTGGCGTTGTTGTTGTTGTTGTTGTTGTTACTGTTGTTGCTATTGCTGCTGCTGCTCTTTTGTTGTTGTTTTTGTTGTCGCTGCTGTTGTTGTTTTGGTTTGGTTTGTTGTTGCTGCTGCTGTTGCCCTTTTGCTGTTGTTTCTGCTGTTATTGTTGCTGCTGTCATTGCTGTTACTGCTCTACCTGCTGCAAGCCTCGCAGTGGTCGTTGTGCTGTTTCTCGTTGTTGCGGTTGCTGCTATTACTGTTGTTTCTGTTATTGCTGCTGCTCTTAGTCTAAGAGGTAAATCTCTTTTCCCAGTTTCTTAGTCAGCAATAAAAAGCCGCAGACACTGTTTTGCGAGCGACTGACCGCAGCACAGCGCCAGTCGCCTGCCCTTCTAACAAGACAACACTAACACCATTTCCAGGTCCCGCCGCGCGCGTGCCAGGGCGAATTCCCGCACCGTGGCGCTGCAAGTTGCAATATATACCGTAATAGCCCGAGCGTCCAGCACGTCCCGGTAAAACAATGTTGCTCGGTGCCACCCGCGCATTGCAGGACGTGCAACTCGGGCATGCAGCTGCGGTTCCGCTTGGCTCTTTCGTTTTCCCCTGTCACTGTGCCGGCCGGGCGTGCGTGCGCCCCTTCCGAAGCTGCACAGGGTGGCACTCGTATAATGTGTGTGCAAGATATTGTTTTATTGGCATGATTCTACCGAAAGAAGGGTCTTCCTCTCTCTCTCTCTCTCTCTCTCTCTCTCTCTCTCTCTCTCTCTCTCTCTCTCTCTCTCTCTCTCTCTCTCTTTCCATCCATAGGTATGAGTGCGTGCGCGCGTGTGTGTTTGCTTACATGCGGGTGTGCTTGTATGTACGTGTACGTGTGGATGCACTTGGAAATGAGAAAAAAAGAAAGAAGAGAGAAAAGGAGGAGAGGGCGATACAGAGAGAGAAAAAGAAAGAAAGAAAGAAAAATAGAGAAAGGGAGGGAGGGAGGGAGAGAGAGAGAGGGGGAGGGGGAGTGCAAAAGAGAGTAAGAGAAAGAAAGAGAGAGAGAGAGAGAGAGAGAGAGAGAGAGAGAGAGAGAGAGAGAGAGAGAGAGAGAGAGAGAGAGAGAAAGAAAGAAAGAAAGAAAGAAAGAAAGAAAGAAAGAAAGAAAGAAAGAAAGAAAGAAAGAAAGAAAGAAAGAAAGAAAGAAAGAAAGAAAGAAAGAAAGAGAAAGAGAAAGGAGGCCAAGAAACAAATCCTTCCCGATAGCCCACCGCCCTCCAGACACAATCGGGCCCGTGTTTACCAGCACAATCGAGACAAGAGGATCATCCTTTGAGACAACAAAAAGCCACGCAACAGTCTTCCAGGAACGAGGGCGTGACATGCAGGTAAGCACAAACAGACACATAAAAACACAGACACAAATACACATACACATACAAACACCTACACATATACAAACAGCCACAGACACATGCAAACCCACGTACACCTACACCTACACAGCAACAGCTACAACCACAACCTCAACCTCAACCACAACCACAACCACAACCACAACCACACACACACACACACGCGACACAATGTGCACACGAAAACAAAAGACTCATGCACCCTGGGAGGTAAAATCTCCCCCACCCCACCCCACCTAAACCCCCCACCCCACCACCACCACCCACCCCTCCCCTTCCCCACCCCTTTTGCGTTCCTTTGTGGACACTGAAACGACACCTGATCCCGCGCTGCATCGACAAGGGACACAGATTCTCATACTGACCAATATAAGCTTCGTTCTCTCTCTCTCTTTTAAAAGGAAAAGGTACTTACGATAACACACGGTCATTCAGAGAAGGAAAAACACGCATTTTTTTTGTTTTTTCATTCTTTCATTCTTCTTTATTCTACACTCTTATACCGGAGTGTGAAAAAGAGACGATACTGCACACTCCGGAAAATGTGAACAACCCGAATTAACGGTGCAAAAAAAAAGAAAAAAAAAACACAACATCGTTTATAGAAACAGTGCTTCGGGCAAAGCAATATGGCCGCCTCACAGCCTGGGAAAAATATCGACATCAAAATACCGCATTCCACCAAAATTGAAAACTCTTCTCTTTTTTTCCTTTCTCTCTCTCTCTCTCTCTCCCTCTCCCTCCCTCTTTTTTTTTTTTTTATTAAAGGCTGTCAGCGGTACAAACATTTATTTTGAAATTTTGAGCGGCATGTTGCAGCACCTGTAAAATGTTGCGGACTTTTCTTTCCGGTTCGTTTAAAATTCCGTAATAAATGGCGGGCGTGCACAAGCAACAGTGTTCGCCCTCCCGGTATCTCTGTCGCCTCTTTGGATCGCTCGTCTTCTTTTCCCTGTGTTTCTTTCCTTCCTTCCTCTTCCCTTTCCTTCCTCAGTCTATCCCTTCCCTTATCTCCCTCTCTTCCTCTCTTCCTCCCCTCGCTGCCTCTCTTCCTTCCTCTTTTCTAGTTCCAATTTTCCTCCTATCTCTCATCTTCCTCATTTTCCCTTTTTCCTCCTCCTTCTCTTCTTCCCTCTTCCTTTGCTGCTTCTCTCTTTCCCTTCTCTTTCTTTCCTTTTACCTCTCCTCACCTTTTCCTCCCTTTCTGTTTCTGTTTCTTCTCCCCTTCCGCCTACACACAATCATACACACCCATCCACCCACCCACCCACACGCACGCACGCACACACACACACAAGCAAACACAAACACACTGAAACAAACAAAAACAAATAAATACCCGATACACAAATACACATACATACCCACACAAACAAACAAAATCAAGTAAATACCCCCTACCCACACACCCAAACACATACGCACCCACCCACACACACATACACCCCCTCCCCCCACCCACACCCAGGAAGGGAGGGGGACGGCGCCGGCTTACGAACATATGTTTCCCGCGAGCCTCGGAGAGCGATAGCCCGGGGGCTTACAACACCCGCATGTGCTGTTATCAGCTGCCTTCAGGCTTTCTGTACCGACTCAGGCTTTATGGCCCGGGCGTTAGTGCCAGAACACACTCATCACCGCCGTAGTGCCGCCGCGGACAATGGCACCCGAGCGCTGATCAGCCGCGTCCGTATGTATCATCTGGCACGGTTTGGCACGCCTCGGCCTCGTCTCGAAGGCGCTGCGGCATTATCTCGAAGTTGGAGACTCCATCTGGCGGCTTTTGGCATCCCCGAGGAGCCAAGGAAATTAAAATTCGCTAACCAGCTCGTTCGCTTTACTGGTTACGCGAAAAGCCGTCTCAGATACACCGGCAACCACACAAGCAAACAAACAACGAACAACACACACACTTTCACATACACATTCATGCACACAAGGACATGCACGCACAAACAAACCACACACATCAAAAACAAAAAACAACACGGACATACAAACACACACACACACACAGGGAGGGAGGGTGGAAAAGAGAGAGAGAGAGAGAGAGAGAGAGAGAGAGAGAGAGAGAGAGAGAGAGAGAGAAAGACAGAGAGAGAGAGAAAGAGAAAGAGAGAGAGAGAAAGAGAGAGAGAAAGAGAAAGAGAAAGACAAAGACAAAGAGAAAAAGAAAGAGAAAGAGAAAGTTTCCTCTCTTACCTCATAGACGTTTTACACGAGTAAGCGCTTGCCATAACACACCTGAAAATACAAAAAAAAACACGTTATTTTCCCTGCACAATGCATTTTTCTCCCGGGCTGCAAACTATAATACTCTTATGCTAACAATTCGCGCCATATTACCTTTTCCTTTTTAAAGCATGAGTAAAAAATGTCGCCTTCTTGTATACTGCAAACGCTGCAAACACAATACCCAAGAAAAAAAAAGACTACACAAACGTTTTTATGAATCTTTAACTATCCTTTCGAAGTAAAAATACTCATAGTAAGCCGGATTTTTTTTTTACAGTCCTACATATATTCGTCATTGTTTTTTTTTCAATGTTTTTCAAATCCTCTTATCTGTATCTTATTTCATTTAATTATTCTATTTACTTTCCTTGTTTCCTGGACGGAACCTTTTTTTTTTTTAAGTCTATTATACAAATATATAAAAAATGTTCTCGTGTTGGAATAATGGACTCCCCCCCCCACCTTTACAACGACCAACGTAAACCTTCCTTTAGGATGTTTCAAAAGGCCTTTTTTTCCCTTAGGCCTATCCACATCGCCCTTCGTTTTCTTTCTCTTGCCATTTGCTGATAATTCTCCTTGCTCCTCTTCACGCTTTACGGCACTTCTCTTCCTCCCGTTTATGGCATCCGCCTCTTCTCCATTCCGGGTTTATTGTAACTTCAGTTTAAGCTTTATTATTACTTCAATTTAACCTTTCTCCTTTGTCTTTCCCTAGTCCAACCCACGTCATCTTTTCTCTCTTGTTTCCCATCTACTCTTCCACCTCTTTGTCATCCACCTTTTGCTTCTAAACTTCTCCCCAGTCCCTTCCTCTTACCCCTTCCAAATCTCCTTCATTATTCTCTTCTTCATCCTCTTTCCTTCAATCTCAACCTCCTCCTCCTCCTCCTTCGTCTTCAACCTCCCTCTCCAGTTCCTATCCCCCCTTTCCTCCTGCCCTCCCCTTCTCCCCCTCCTCCCTACCCATCTCCTCCTCCTCCGTCTTCAATCACCCTCTCCAGTTCCTCTCCCCCCCCACTCCTCCACTCACCAGCTCCTCCTCTCCCCCTCTTCCACTCTCCCACCTCCCCTTCGCCCCTCCTCCTTCCTCTTCAACCCCCTCTCCCACCTCCCCTTCTCCCCCTCCTCCTCCTCCTTCTTCAACCTCCCTCACCACCTCCCCTTCGCCCCCTCCTCCCTATCCTCCTCTGTCCTCCCTACCCTCCTCCTCCGTCTTCAACCTCCCTCTCCACCTCTCATTCGCCCCCTCCCTCCCTCCTCCTCCTCCTCCTCCTCCTTCAACCTCCCTCTCCACTCCCCCTCCCCCTTCCCTCCTGCCCTTCCACCGGTCCCTGGCACTGAACTCTCCCCGGATCTGTGTCATTATATTCTTCTACTTGGTGGCATTCCCCTGTCGCTCAATTCGCTGCCCCTCAAGCTATTTCCTTGAATTAAATTGAGTTTAATTGTATTTCATCTGATCGCTAAAAAAAATCCTTATCATTCCCAAAGTCATCGGAAATGCACCTCGTTCCAAACTTATCTTCTGGTACAATTTCTTTGCAGGACGCTTAAGCTTATGATGCGTGTTATATCTAAATCATATTACTTGAAATGAGAGAAGTCGAGGTATGATTGCAGTTTAATCATCTAGCAAATTGAAAGATTAACTTGATTAATTCACATAATGTCTTTGTAATAGTGGAATTCGTTTATCGGTCTCATTCTTGCGTTCTTTCTCTCTCTCTCCCTCTCTCTCTCTCTCTCTCTGTCTGTCCCTCCCCCTCTCCCTCTCTCCCTTTCCCTCTCCCTCTCTCCCTCTCCCTCTCTCTTATTATATATATATATATATATATATATATATATATATATATATATATATATATATATATATATATATATATGATATTTTTCTCTCTCTCTATTTCCTTCTAACTCTATCTCTATCTCTCTCTCTCTCTCTCTCTATCTCTCTATTTCTATCTCTCTCTCTCTCTCCCTTCCCTTCTACTTCTCCCTCTCACTCTTCCACTCACTTCCGCCTGTCCTCCCTTTCATCTCGACCCCCTCCTCTTCATCTCCCCTCTACCCCCCTCCTCCCCCCTCCCCCCCTTCTGCCTCTCCCTATCTGTGGTCTGAGTGTTCCGTCGTGCCTCCTTCATTAACGCGGCGAGGAAATGGTGCTGGCAGTGCTGATTGTGCCGCCCTCGCCGCCGCCGTGATGGTGATGGTGATGGTGGTGGTGATGACGATGGTGAGGGCGATGGTGACGATGGTGATGACGATGGTGATGGTGGTGATGACGATGGTGAGGGCGATGGTGATGATGGTGGTGACGATGGTGATGACGATGGTGATGATGGTGGTGACGATGGTGATGATGATGGTGATGATGGTGACGAGGCAACGGCGGCCGACGGTGGTGACGCGACTTGTTACGTGGGAGGAGGTCTGGGTAGCGACGCCGCCCGTGACGGCTGGGTGTATGACCTGGCTTGGATGACGAGGCCGGGAATGAAGAGGGTGGCGATAAAACAACACGAATAAGAGATGATAAAGTAGAGAGGCGATAAAAAAAAATCAAAAAAAATCAACGAAGGTTATCTTCAAGTAATGGGTGCTGGTAGTTCCCCCTTCCCCCTTCCCCCTCCCCCCTCCCTCTCTCATCTCCTACCCACCCTCCTCACTTCCGGTACACGACCCATTTCTTTGGATAATGCAATTTGCTCAACCGGCAAAGGTGTTTTTTTTTCCCAAACAGTTTTCTCCCGGTAAACTTGCAATCTTTTGTTAACTTGCGTCCTCCCGGTACTTTTCTCCTTTGCATTGAAAAACTCCCTTAATCCGTTCTTGTCTATTTGAATTCTTGCGCTGCTTCCTTTCTCCCAAGCAGTTCTCGGGATTTTTGTGCCTTTCCTTTTCCTCCAGTTTAGAGCTTCCCCTTTTTGTGATTCGAGCCTCGAGCTGGACCGTGGCAACGCGCGCTCACCTCCTTCCTGAATCATGTTAATTCCCCGTTCCTTCTGTGCCGAGGCCGGAACACGGAGTGCTCTCTGTGTTCGCTTACTTCCCCTCTGTCCCCCCTCTCTCACCAGACTCCCCCCCTCCTCCCTGAACTCGGCGCCCCCCTACCTATGACTTCAACTCCCCTAGCTCCCCAACCCTACGGCATACCCCCACCTCCCCCATCATCCGACTCTTCCTCCCCGTCCACCATACGTCCCCTTCTCTGCCGCCTCCCTCAACCCCAAGCCTTCCTCCCCCTTCTGCGCTCCCCATCCTCCCCACAACGCCTCCGTCTCCCCTTCTGCCCCCCCCCCCCTGCCCGGGAAAGAACCGGGGCACGGCGGGACCTCATCACAGCAACCTCTGATGGCCAATTAAGCAGGGATGCACCGGAGCGTCAGGGTATAATGTGCTATTAAGTCCACCGCGTTAACGCTCGGCTGACACGCGCGAGATTTGTTCCGCGTCCCGTCCTCTCGCATGACGTCGAGGCTGACGGACACTGGGGCTCGGGATGCCTCGAGTATGGGTCCTGAGCGACGTGGGGAAGGGTGGGTTTATGGACAAGGAGGTCGAAGGTAGGGGGACTCGCCGAAGTCAGGGCAAGGAGGTCGAAGGTAGGGGGACTCGCCGAAGTCAGGGCAAGGAGGTCGAGGGTAGGGGGACTCGCCGAAGTCAGGGCAAGGAGGTCGAAGGTAGGGGGACTCGCCGAAGTCAGGGCAAGGAGGTCGAAGGTAGGGGGACTCGCCGAAGTCAGGGCAAGGAGGTCGAAGGTAGGGGGACTCGCCGGAGTCAGGGCAAGGAGGTCGAAGGTAGGGGGACTCGCCGAAGTCAGGGCAAGGAGGTCGAAGGTAGGGGGACGCAACGAAGTCAGGGCAAAGAGGTCGAAGGTAGGGGGACTCGCCGAAGTCAGGGCAAGGAGGTCGAAGGTAGGGGGACTCGCCGAAGTCAGGGCAAGGAGGTCGAAGGTAGGGGGACTCGCCGGAGTCAGGGCAAGGAGGTCGAAGGTAGGGGGACTCGCCGAAGTCAGGGCAAGGAGGTCGAAGGTAGGGGGACTCGCCGAAGTCAGGGCAAGGAGGTCGAGGGTAGGGGGACTCGCCGAAGTCAGGGCAAGGAGGTCGAAGGTAGGGGGACTCGCCGAAGTCAGGGCAAGGAGGTCGAAGGTAGGGGGACTCGCCGAAGTCAGGGCAAGGAGGTCGAAGGTAGGGGGACTCGCCGGAGTCAGGGCAAGGAGGTCGAAGTAGGGACCTCGCCGAAGTCAGGGCAAGGAGGTCGAAGGTAGGGGGACGCAAACGAAGTCAGGGCAAGAGGTCGAAGGGTAGGGGGACTCGCCGAAGTCAGGGCAAGGAGGTCGAAGGTAGGGGGACTCGCCGAAGTCAGGGCAAGGAGGTCGAAGGTAGGGGGACTCGCCGGAGTCAGGGCAAGGAGGTCGAAGGTAGGGGGACTCGCCGAAGTCAGGGCAAGGAGGTCGAAGGTAGGGGGACTCGCCGAAGTCAGGGCAAGGAGGTCGAGGGTAGGGGAACTCGCCGACGTCAGGGCAAGGAGGTCGAGGGTAGGGGGACTCGCCGACGTCAGGGCAAGGAGGTCGAAAGCAGGGGATCTGAAGGACATTAAGACGAGTAAATTCCAGGGGATCTGACGGATTTCTTATAAATGAATAGACAAAATCCTCCAAAGGGGAAAGTAAAGGCAAGGAAGCTCTCAGGTACATGATCTCCAAGACGAGCCAAGTGCTAATTGCAGAATCATGAGGACGCGAGATTTACGAGTCCTAACGCATCAGTGCAAGATTTCAGAGTCAAGTCACATGATCCGACAACTGTGCAAAACCCGCCATAGCATCTCCAAACCCCCTAAAACCTCCCAACCTGACGTTCCCGCGACGCAGAACCTTCCCGACTGAACACCTGACCATCAAAACACAAACAAATTTTCTCCAACTCACAAACCCACCCCAGACATAAATCCAAAATAGAACCCGCCTCTCCCCCTCAAAAAAAAAAAAAAAAAAAAAAAATCAACAGCTAAAACCCCAAACCCTTCCCCCCCTTCCAGCCCCCCCCCTTCCTCCCCCCTCCTTCCAAGACCACCGCATCATCTGCCAGGCTCACTCGGGATGCTAAACCGAGGGAGACAAGGGACCTCCCCAGACCGCAGGAGGACTAAGGCCCGTTAACCCACGCTGTAGGACGTCGGTCTCGTGTCTTCTGTGGCTCCTGCGGCTCCTGTGGCTCGCGTGTGAATATCATGATGGGCCTCTCGTCATCTGTGAGCTAAACGGGGTGTGTGCAAAACGGGGAAGGGGTGGTGGTGGTGGGGGGAGATGAAGGGGAAACGTAAAACGGAGAGAGGAAATGCAAATAAGGGAAATGCTGGAGAGGCAGCTAGTAAGAAGGGCGGATGAAGAAGATAGGTAACGCAAGTGAGGAAGTGATGGGGAAGAGGGAGAAGAGTGAGGAGGGGGAGGGGGTAAGAGTAGGAAGGGAAGGAGAAGGAGGGAGAAAGAGGAGGTGTAGGAGGTGGTCGAGGAGGAGGAGGAGGATGTAGAGGATGTAGATGAAGAGGAGGAGGAGGAGGAGGAGGAGGAGGAGGAGGAGGAGAAGGAGGAGGAGATGAAGACGAAACGTAATGAGAAGAAAATCTTGGGGAGAGAGGGAGGGAGAAGAGATGATAGAGAAACATTTAATGAAAACGAAAACAGAACTTGAAAATGCTGCAAGACGATTAAGACGAGTAATTAAAACAGAAAACAAAGAACCTGTGATAAGGAAAAAAACACAACAAATACACTGAAAATACTGAAAGGAGAGGACGCAACCGTAAGATAAACCTAAGAAATAGATACGAGAACCGCCAGACAAAAAAAAAAAAGAAAAAAAAAATCAGTCTGAAGGACACGGACCAAGATATAATGGAAAGAAAAGAGGATTAAGAGAGAGAAAAAAATAGACTCGACCACAGAACGAACAACGGGAGAAAAAATATACCAGAAAAAGTACAAGGTCACAAGAAAAAAAATATATATATGAACAAGAAATGGCTTATAAAAGACCCGAGATCGCCTCAGTAAAGCCAAAAAGATAAAAAAGAAAGACTTAGAGGAAGGCAAAAAGAGGAGAAAATATATCCTCGGATCTGGCGAGTGAGGAAACAGGAAAGAATTCGGATGTGAGACTCTTAACCGGCGCCGGGGAAAAGGAGAGAGAAAGGAGGAGGCAGGGAGGGGGGAAAGGGGAGAGGGGAGAAAGAGGGGAGGGGGAAAGAGGGGGAGAGGGGAGGGACGGATGAGAAAGAGAAAGGGGGAAAAGGAGAGGGGGAGGGAGGGAGAGAGGTAAGGAGAGGAGAGAGGGAGGAGAGAGATTTAAAGATTTAGAGAGGTAGAGAGGTAGAGAGGTAGAGAGGTAGAGAGAGAGAGAGAGAGAGAGAGAGAGAGAGAGAGAGAGAGAGAGAGAGAGAGAGGGGGAGAGAGAGAGAGAGAGAGAGAAAGAGAGAGAGAAAGTGAGAAAGAAAGAGAGAAAGAAAGAGCGAGAGAGAGCGAGAGAGCGTTAGAGAAAGAAAGAAAGAGGAAGAGCGAGAGAGAGAGAAGAGGAAGAAGAAAAGAAGAAGAGTAAAGAGAAAAAGAGAGGAAGTGAGGGAGACACGGCACATAAACGCCAGAGAGGAGTAATAAACATAATGAGCAAAGCACCGCGGGAATTTGAAACCAAAAAATTCCAAAAACGTGAGGCGCAGAAAACCAGCAAAATGAAAAATCATCATTTTAAATAAAATCATTAAACAGACATCACCAAATTAAAAATCAACGATAGCAATATCATCATTTACAATGGTAACAGTGATGACGACAATGATAATGATAACGTCTAGGCTACGACTCTGACTACGATGACGATGACGATAATGACGATGTTGATGATGATGATGATGACTGAAATGACAATGACGATGACAATGATGACAGTGACGACGACGACGACATCGATATCACCATACTTATAATGATAGAAACAATAACGATAATAATAATTACAACAAAACACAACGGAAAACAAAAACAACGACAATAACCATAACAAAATAAACTTAGCATATCAGCAACCCTAAATACAGACGACAAAAACAAAAAACAAAAAACAAGGAAATAACACAAATACGAAGGAAAAGTACTCCCCAAAATTCCCAGTAACTCCCTCCCTCAACCGCCAGCGCAACGGCAATGACAGTGACTATGACGACGACAACAATATCACCATACTAATAATGATAGAAACAATAACAATAACAATAACAACAAAACACAACGGAAAAAAACGACAAAAACAACAACAAAACAACCTAAGAATAACAGCAACCTTAAATCCAGACGACAAAATGTAAACAAACAAATGCGAAGGAAATGAAAAAAAAAAAAAAAAATACCCCAGTAATCCCTCACCCAGCAACCCCTCCTCCCACGCCGGTCCCCGCGCGCAAAACCGCGACCATTTCAATACCCGAAGTGTTGTACGCAATTAACCCGCGGAAATGACCCTCAATAAGGACACTTGACGACCCTGCCTCTCTGTTATCTCTTACTGCAGAGTGGTTCCGCTGCCATTCCTCTTCACTTAAGGATGAGGGAGGTCGTGAGTGCGTGGGCGTGCGCGCGCGTCTGGCTGGATGCAAATTTGGGCGTGTGAGTGCGTGCGCGTGGATGGTGAATATGTGGGCGCCGAGGGTAGTGGGGATGGAGGGAAGGAGAGGAAGAGAGAGGGAGGGAAGGAGAGGAAGAGAGAGGGAGGGAAGGAGAGGAAGAGAGAGGGAGGGAAGGAGAGGAAGAGAGAGAGAGAGAAGGAGAGAGAGGAAGGGAGGGAAGGAAGTAAGAGAGAGGGAGGAAAGGAGGGAAGGAGGGAAAGGGAGGGAAGGGAGTGAGGGAGGGAGGGGAGGGGAGGGAGGGAGAGAGAGAGAGAGAGAGAGAGAGAGAGAGAGAGAGAGAGAGAGAGAGAGAGAGAGAGAGAGAGAGAGAGAGAGAGAGAGAGAGAGAGAGAGAGAGAGAGAGAGGGGGGGGAGGGAGGGAGAGGAAGGGAAGGAGGGAGAGAGGGAGGGAAGGGAAGGAGGGAGGGAGGGAGAGAGGGAGGAAGGGAAGGAGGGAGAGAGGGAGAGGGAGAGAGAGAGAAAGCATGAATCACCTCCAGCGCCACCTCGCCTGAAACCTCATTAACAATATTATGAACACGCTAAGCATTTCCAGCTTAAAGCTCACAGTTGTAATTAGCTTGAGATTAACAGTATCTTAATTATTCCTGCAGTGATAACCAACTTTACGATAAATAATGACTCGCATTCACAAACACAGACAAATGCACACCCAACCTACACACAAAAGTATACAAAAACATACGCAGGATATCTCTGTCTGTCTGTCTGTCTGTCTGTCTGTCTGTCTGTCTGCAATATAATCTGTCTAAAATACGTCGCATCCTTCCAGCTTCCTTCTTCCTTCCTCCTCCTCCTCCCTCCTCCCTCCTTCCTTCCTTCCTTCCTTCCTTCCTTCCTTCCTCCTCCCTTTTCCTCCTTCCCTCCTCCTTTCCCTCCCTCCTTCAGCTGTCCTCCCTCCCTTCCTTTCTTCCATTCAATCCAAATAATAAATAAGCTAACATTTATAAATAAACCTAATTTATAAATAATATAAATTCTCCTCCTAAATCCCTTCCTCTCCTCCTCCTTTCCTCCCTCCCTCCTTCCTTCCTTCCTCCCTCCCTTCTTCCTTCCTTCCTTCCCTCCCACACAAACAAACAAGCGCGCGCACACACACACACACACACACACACACACACACACACACACACACACACACACACACACACACACACACACACACAGACACGCAACGAAACAAACCGGCGCACACAAAGCAGCGTTATGCAAGGCCATAAAATGTTTAAAAAGCCGACTAAAGGTGCCGCTCTGAGAGCCGAGTGCCGGTCACCTCGGCGAGCGCATCCTTCTCCCTCGCTTCTTTCCTCCCGCCGCCGCCGCCGCGAGCCTGTTTGCCGGGCGATTTTGTGGAGCAAATACGGCAGCTGCGGCGGGAGTGACAAAGCGCTGCGGTCGGTGTCTGCCGGGGAAACGTTTCTCGTGGTTGATCGCGCTGTCTTTCCCTCTCGTATCCTCTTATCAACTTCTTTTTACGGGGTTTTGATATTTCATGTCTATGTCTTATTCTTTTCTTTCTTTTCCATTTGGGTTTCGTAGAGATCTTTTTTTTCTTGTAGGATTATCAACGTCTTCCTTTACTCGTTATTCCTACCTTGAACGCCATAAGGACATCCTCCGAGTTCTCCTTATTAGTTTAATCGCCATGTAATCCAAAAATAATCTCCTAATCCTCTCTTACTCTCCTAATAAACACCTAATCCTTCTCCATCCCTTAATAAAAGGCCTTAATCCCTCTTCAGCTACTTACGCAAGGAATCATTATTTCTGTCTCTATTAGTTATTAACGAGTTCGAGAAAGAACGGGGCTAAAATAGCTCTCATCCAAACGTTCGCCTCCAAACGTGCATCCAAAAACGTTCTCTCGCAAACGGGCATCGACAAACGTTCGCCCACAGATGTCTTCCCATGAACGGTCTCTCTCAGCAACGTGCATCCAAAAACGTTCTCTCGCAAACGCACACCAGCAAACGTTCGCCCATAAACACCCACCCACAACCGCGCTCCCACGCCCACGCGACAGGGAGCTTCCCCCTCCGAACACGCCCCGCGGGCACCTCTCGCGAATGGCTCTCCTGATGGCAGTGATATTGCGTCCTGGCGCTGCCGCCGCTTATGTCTAAGCTGCTGACACTGCACGCCTCTTCTCTCTTTCTCTCTCTGTGTTCTTTCTGTCCGTCCCTTGTTTCTTTCTTCTTGTCTGTTTGTTTGTCTGTCTGTCTGTGCCTGTCTGTCTGTATGTCTTTCTGCATGTCTACTTGCCTGTCTGCCTACCTGTCTGTCTTTCTGCATGTCCGTCTGCCTGCCTGCGTCTGTGCCTATCCCTGCCTCGCTCTCTTTTCCGTTTCCAAACCCGCGCCCCCTGTTGCTCGTACTCCGCCCTGACGTAACTAATCTTTCACTGGATCGCCCCTAATCCCGCAGATTCCCTTAAACTCCCTCCCTCGCCTCTGCCTCTCTTTGCCTCTCTCCCTTGTCATCGCCCCTCCTCTTTTCCCCCAGCCCGACCGCCCTCGCCCCCTGACTCTCCCCGATTCTCCCTGACTCTCCCTGACTCTCCCCGACTCTCCCTGACTCTCCCTAGCGACACCGCGATCGCGACTACTCCCCATCAATAAGTTCAGTTTGTTCGCGTCTATTTGATGTCATAAACACGGTACACAAAGAGTTTTTGTGTTTATTTCCCCATCCGCTCTTTGTTCCTTTACAGTTAGTCTCATTTTTTTCTCTCTCTCATTCATATCCTTCCCTCGTCTCTCTCTCTTTCTATATATCATCGATTTATCTATCTATCTTTCTATTTATCTACCTGCCTGCCTGACTCACTCACTCACTCACTCACTCACTCACTCTGTCTACCTCGCTTTCTACCTATCTGTCTACCTACTTTTCCATCTATCCATAAGTAACTTCAAGTCGTACCCACCTGCAATCGCTACTTTGCATAGCCTTCCTTCCGTTGCAGGAAAACCTGTCGCCCCGAATAAACCCTTCCATATAAGTGAAAACGAACTCCAACTTCTCGCCCCAAAATGCTTTCGAGAGCTCACGCCCGGGAATCCAGCGGCGCGCCCTCATCCTCCTGCAAGCTCCTACCTCACGTCCATTCCGCAACCCATACCTTACGCAACTTCATGCCTGACCTTCCCCAAGCCTCGTGCACCTCATGCCCTCAACCTCAAGTCGCTCGCCTTCCTCCTCCTGCAACCTCACACCTCATACCTCACGTCCTTTAAGGAAAACATACCTCACGTACTTCATGCCTGACCTTCCCCAAGCCTCGTGCACCTCATGCCCTCAACCTCACGGAACTCGCACCTCCTGGACAACATGCATTTCATACTCCACATGACCGCAGCGTCTCGTGCACCTCATACGTCTCACACCGCATAACTCCACGTCCCGCCACGAGAGCCGGTTCAGCGTCTCGTGCTCGGACATATCGCCACCCCCCCCCCATCCACCCCACCCCCAGCAAGTATCCGCCTCCCGGAATGCCTACTGCCACCTCCTCTGAAATATTTGTGATCCTCAGTAAATGCCTCCCCAGTGCCTCCTCTCAGCCCCT
>NC_091586.1:3432729-3450229 GCF_042767895.1 Penaeus vannamei
CGTCTGCCTGTCTGTCTGACTGTCACCCTCTCTCTGTTTCCCTCCCTCCCCCTTCCCTCTATTCTTCTTTCCCTTTCCCTCCCTTCCACATTTCTTTGTTTTCTTCTTCTCATTTCCCTTTCCTTTCATTTCCTTCCTTCCTTTCTCCCTCCATTCATTCATTCCCTTTCCTTTCCTTCCTTCCTCCCTCCATTCATTCCTTCCTTCCCTTCCTCCTTCCTTCCTTAATTCCCTCCCTTCTTTCCCACCGCCTTTCTTCTCGTTCCCTCTGCTTACTTCCCTCTCTCTGCCCGGCCTTCCCTCCCTCTCTCCTTTTACCTATATACGTGTGAATGTTTGTATATAATTCAGCCACCGCGCTCTTGCAGAAGCCCAGGACGGATGCAAGCCTTTGTTTACATTTCATACTAATATTTCCAAACCAAGGGAAAGCAGAGACCACAGCACAGCCTCACAGTGCGATTAGAATATCAAAATACAACAAACAAATGCGAATAAACACGTAAATGAATATAGAACACTCTGCAAAACACTTTAGATTCCCCGGCCATGCTGCTAATGAGCAAGCCGGAGGCCGAGCTAGCTTTCATGTTTGTTATTTTTTCCTTCGCGTTCTTTATTTCTATTCTGTTTTCTCCCTTTATCATTTCCCGCAATTCATGTTCTTTTCTTCATTTTTTTTTCTCTTCTCTTATCCCCATCTTTATTTTCACAGCTTCTCCCGCTCCTCTTCCTCATATTCCCCTTTCCTCCCTACCCCTTTTCCCTCTTCTGTCCATTTCCCAACCTTCCTTTCTTCTCTCCCTCTTCTTCCCCCTTTTCGCCTCAATCTCCCTTTCCTCTTAAACCTTCTTTTTCTTCTTCCCCCACTTCCCCTCACCCCCTAAAACCATTCCCCCCTTTCTTTCTCTTTCCCCTTCTCCCCTCCTTCCCTGCCCCCTCATTCCTCTTTTTCCCCTTCTTCCTCAGCCTCTCCCCCTTTCCCTCCCCCTCCTTCCTTTTTCCTCCCCCTCTCCCCCTTTCCCACTCCACCTCCTTCACTCTTCCTTCCCCTCCTTTCCTCTTCCTCCCCTCCCCCTCCTTCCCTCTTCCTCCCCTTCCTCCCCTCCCCCTCCTTCCCTTCTTCCCCCTCTCTCCACCTTCCCCCTCCTTTCCTCTTCCTCCCCTCCCCCTTCCTTCTTTCGTCTTCTCTCTTCCTCCCTCCCCCTCCTTCCCTCTTCTTCCCCCCCCCTCCTTCCCTCTTCCTTCCACGCTCCCCCCTCCTCCCTCCCTCTCGCCGGTGCTCAGCCTGGACGTGCCGAGTTCCCCGTCACCGAGACGCGAATAATGATGGCGGGGATCAAAGACTCCGATGCCCGGGGTTCTCTCTTCGCCCTCTTAACTCCACTCCTCACTCCCCCTCCCCTTCCCCTATCTCCTCCCCTCTACCTTCCATCCCCCGCCTCACCTGCAATCTACTTCCTCTGAACCTACTTTCTGCAATGGCTTTCTCGCTCGAGAAAAACGGACACGCGCACTCGCACGCAAACGCACAACCCAATGCAATCTACCCGCACGCACGCACGCACCACAACCCAACCCGCCAAAATAACTAGACTACACATCTAATCAAATCAATATTCATAAATTACGAAAAAAAAACTCAGGGAGAATCATAAAACCAAAAACACAATCCAACCTGGCTGCCCTGACCATCCCTAAAATCAAACGAAGACACGTGACACTGCGAGCGAGATGGGTAACATGAGACAGCTAATCCAACCGCGCTGCTGGAAGAACCCCCTCGTTTGTTTCTTTGAAAAGGGCCACGCAACACACTTAAGAGTCAGAATACGCTAGAAATACACGTTATACAACACACTTAAACTGACTGGTAAAGTTTGAAGAAAGGAATATACAACACACGTACTTAAAAATATGGAAAACGTATGTAAAAAGGACACACAACACTTACTTCAACAGATGGAAAACGTTCGAAAAAAAGACATACAAAACACATACTCAAAGAGAAAATCCGTTTGAAATATAAGTACACACAACACACTTCCGCAAAGACACAAATCATTTGAAAAAAAACATCAAACACTTACATAAAGAGAAATAGCGTTTGAGAACAGGATATACAACACGCTGGACCGAGAATCGAAGGTGCCAGGTCGCCGATACATGTCCACATTCATCCAGCATGTAATGTTTACTCACGTGGCACTCAGGCAGCGACTCCATTAATGAGCCAAGCCATCGATCGAGGCCTTGCGGTATAATGTGTATTTTACATATTTCATGGGTCTATTTCATAGCGGAATTACCTTCACAGAGTCATAAATCATTGTAAAGGAATACCGCGAGCACCATCGATATTATCATTAAAACATATTTGGGATGCCTGAAACATTAATCTTTATTAATGATAAAATTTTTATCACTCTCCTTACAACACAAAAATAGGCCTAAAAGATAATGCTTCATATATCATTATTTAATGTATTCACACACACACACACACACACACACACACACACACACACACACACACACACACACACACACAGATATATATACATACATAAATTTTATATATATATATATATATATATATATATATATATATATATATATATATATATATATATATATATAAAATTTATCTACACACACACACACACACACATTATATATATATATATATATATATATATATATATATATATATATATGTATGTATGTATGTATGTATGTATGTATGTATGTATGTATGTATGTATGTATGTATGTATGTATGTATGTATGTATGTATGTATGTATGCATGTATGTATGTATGTATGTATGTATGTATGTATGTATGTATGTATGTATGTGTATGTGTATGTGTATATGTGTATGTGTATGTGTATGTGTATGTGTATGTGTATGTGTATGTGTATGTGTATGTGTACGTGTACGTGTACGTGTACGTGTATGCATGTATGCATGTATGCATGTATGCATGTATGTGTATGTATCTATCTATCTATAAAATAGTAATGGCAAGAAACTCGCTAATATCGCCAATAAAAACATTACTAATGATAATAAAACACAATAACAGCAACAAAATAACACCACCTCCACCAATAAGAGCAATGCCAATAACAACAACGATAACAATATAATAAAAAATGATAATAACGACAATAATGAAAAAAAAATACCAGCATCAGCATCACCCGCCATGACCCTTCCTTCCCCCTCCTGCCTCCTGCCCGACCCGAGAGCCGGTCTCGCGTCGGGTCAAAATAAGATTTAAAAGTTGAGACTAACACAAGCACTCGGATTTCATTGTGGACTTTCTTATGACTCCCGTGCGATAAACTTTTGCGCAGAAAAAACGTACACACAAACTTTTTTTTCTCTCTTGAAGTATATGTTCTTCCTTGGAAAGAATCAAAGCATACACCCGCACACGCACGTACACCCCCCTCTACCTCCCCCCCCATATGCACTCCTCTCCCCTCCCCCCTCACGCACAGGTACTCGAATCCAATTCAATTTTTGACATTCTTTGTCTCTGCTAAATTTCGTTTATTCCTATCTTATCAATCAAAAAATATTGTCCTACCTGTTTTTTTCTTTTCTTTTTTTTTGGATGAGGTTTACATTCCCATCCCCTGAAAAAAGAAAAACAAAAAAGGAAAAAAAGGAGCAATAGTGAGGGGCAGGTGTGACCCCCTCCTCCCTTCCCACCCCCTTCCGCCTGCTCCTTGCCCTCCCTATACTCACCTCCCCCATACATACGCCCCCACCTCTAATCCTAATCCACCGCTTGGCTTTTCCCTTCCACACCCGCCCCAAGACCTATCCTCCCCAATCCCACCCCTTATCCTGCATCTATCCCCCCCTCTCCTCTACTCAACACTTCTCTCCTATCCTATACCCACCCTACCCTCTATCCTTGACTCATCCTCACCCCTTTACCTTCCCCTACCCACATCCCTGATTCTGCTCCCATCCTCTATCCCAAAGCCTAGGCCCTATCCTCTATCCACACTTACCCAAGGCACTATCCAAAACCTGCCCGACCACCTATCCTAACTTATCCCATACCCAATTCCTCCCAAATCCTGCACTTAACCATCCTACTATCTTACTCACATTCCATCATCTATCCTCCACCTACTCCACCACCGACACCCACGCCCATCCCCAACCCCGACAGCCACGCCCATCCCCAACCCCGACACCCACGCCCATCCCCAACCCCGACACCCACGCCCACGCCCATCCCCAACACCCACGCCCATCCCCAACCCCTCTCCTACACCCCAGTCCCACCCTCAAAAACACCGCTCCACAGAGAATCCCGGAGACCCGCATTGACGGCGTCTCAGCGAGCCTTGCATTCAGCCGAAATTTTCCTTTCGGCCGGAATCGACGCCCGAATGAGAGGTCTTGGCGGTCGACGGCGGCCTTCAGCGCCTCGCCAGGGAACGGGCGGTGAAAGGGGCGTCGGGCGGGGGCGTACTTCGGCCGCGGCGCGAGACCCGTGGACGGGCGGCCGTGATTGCCGGCGGACCCTCCACGCTCACATAAGCAAAACTCACATTATAGAGAGAGAGAGAGAGAGAGAGAGAGAGAGAGAGAGAGAGAGAGAGAGAGAGAGAGAGAGAGAGAGAGAGAGAGAGAGAGAGAGAGGGGGAGAGGAGAGAGGGGGAGAGAGAGAGAGAGAGAGAGAGAGAGAGAGAGAGAGAGAGAGAGAGAGAGAGAGAGAGAGAGAGAGAGAGAGAGGGGGGGAGAGAGAGAGAGAGAGAGAGAGAGAGAGAGAGAGAGAGAGAGAGAGAGAGAGAGAGAGAGAGAGAGAGAGAGAGAGAGAGAGAGAGGGAGAGAGGGAGAGAGGGAGAGAGGGAGAGAGGAGAGAGAGAGAGAGAGAGAGAGAGAGAGAGAGAGAGAGAGAGAGAGAGAGAGAGAGAGAGAGAGAGAGAGAGAAGAGAGAGAGAGAGAGAGAAAGAGAGAGAGAGAGAGAGAGAGAGAGAGAGAGAGAGAGAGAGAGAAGAGAGAGAGAGAGAGAGAGAGAGAGAGAGAGAGAGAGAGAGAGAGAGAGAGAGAGAGAGAGAGAGAGAGAGAGAGAGAGAGAGGGAGGGAGGGAGGGAGGGAGGAGAGAGAGAGAGAGAGAGAGAGAGAGAGAGAGAGAGAGAGAGAGAGAGAGAGAGAGAGAGAGAGAGAGAGAGAGAGAGAAAGAGAGATTCACTCACTTTTTGTCTTGCATTGCAGAAAGCCACACATTTCCCACGTATGTGAAGAAGTGTGAAGAAATAAATATAAAAAGATCTAACATGGACTTCAGTGTACTTCCGACTATACTTATATGGTGTACAAAAGCCCATATTAGTCAGGGTCAACATTATTAATTTAAGATAAAACACACATACAAAAGCAATCAAATATGTCTTGATTAACGGAAAAAGCTGAAAAGGAAGGAGGAATGGGGGTTGGGAGGTAGGATGGAGGGAAGGATGGAAGGAAGGAAGGAAGGAAGGAAGGAAGGGAGGGAAGGAAGGAAGGAAGGATGGAAGGAGAGAGAGAGAGAGAGAGAGAGAGAGAGAGAGAGAGAGAGAGAGAGAGAGAGAGAGAGAGAGAGAGAGAGAGAGAGAGAGAGAGCGAGAGAGAAAGAGAGAAAGAGAAAGAGAAAGAGAAAGAGAAAGAGAAAGAGAAAGAGAGAAAGAAAGAGAATAAGAAAGAGCAAGAACGAGAAAAAAAAGAAAAGCTCAAAACAGAAAGAGCGACCGGCAGAGAGCCTCGCAGAAAGCCCCCCCTCCCCCTCCCCTCCCCTCCCCTCCCCGAGCGGCGTCCCGGGGGCCCTCCAGCAATCGCCAACTCGCGCCCGATCTCCGCGGCTGATTTGGCAAACAAAGCGTTTTCATAAAAAAAAAAAAAAACTTCGCCTTCACACTTTCTCTTTGGCTTTCGATCTGCGCTACAAAATGCGGTTCCTTGGAGATCCAGACGGCGGTTAATGGCTCCCAAAATGACTTTGTCTGTGATTACTTTCGCGATTTAAGGCGATACTCAAGCAGGTAATTTGCATAAAACGACGAAAAATAGAAACGCATGTTGCGTTTGGACAAAGAGAGGTCAAAATAATTACTTACATTTATACTCTGTGTGTGTGCGTGTGGTTGGAGGAGAGACACGGCGGCTGTTTAAACGTAAGGCAGTTAATGAACATATCCGGAAAAGGAATAAAACATGCCGTTAAACAACCGCCGCCCTTCGCCCCCTCCGCACCCCGCGAAGGGCGCAGGTCGCGGCCCCGTTCCTCGCCAGGGAGAGCGAGAGCCGAGTCCGCAGCGGCCCCGAGACAAAGTGAGGGCGACGGAGGCCCGACGGAGGCGAGAGACTCGATCCGAAACAACCGATACCGACCCAATGTGTTCGAAGCCCCTCGCCGAAGCCAGAGGGAGGTACTCTCATTCGGACGAGTGGCGTTCTAAAATCCTCTGAAATGCAGAAACACAGACGCGAGCGGCAAAGTTTTGAGTGAGTTGAGGAGAAAATGTAAATTGCGAGAAGACAACGAGTTTTCGACGCGCGTGTTGGGAAGACGTAACGCGGAGTTGTGGACTCTCCGAGAGGTCCCGGAGTGTTTTTGATTTCAGTTTTTCCTCATAAACCAGAGGGGAAAAAAAACACCGAATGGACCTTTGTGTATCAGCAAAAAACCCTGCCATGCTCTTTCCATTAAACTTTTATAATCAGAGAGCGAGCCACTTTGTGCAGTGTTACGCCGCAACGATGCACCGTATTTGTCAAGGGTTTGTCATGACCCATCGCTGGTTTGGGTTCTCTGACATAGGACCCCTGAGAGTTACTATGCCTATGACATTTTCTTTTGTCTCCTGGTGTAATCACTATAAAAATAAATAAATAAATAAAAAATACGGATCCTGATTGGCTTGAGCTAAAATACCACGATTTGGGTCCGCTAAAATAGGATCCCAGAGAGCTTACTATGCCCATGACAATTTATTTTGTCTCCTGGTTTAATCATTGCAAGAAAAAAAAACATTTACGGATACTGACTGGCTTGAGCTAAAACGTCTGAAAAGACAAAAGCCACCAGAGCAATACACTTCATCTCCTTTAACCAAACCTGCCAGCTGCCACGGACCACCACACCACCGGGAAGCTGAACCTAACTACCCCGCACTCGTCTGCATGACCCGCAGAGCCACGCGGCACTCCTACAACAGTGCCAGTGCCACCTGCGCGCCCCTCGTCGATGTCACTTGTATCTACTGTGCCGAGTTATTCCTGTCAGTGCAGCTGTACCCCACACTGAGCGAGTAATGGAATCTACTATGTCGCTGTACTTGATAGTCAATACAGCTGTGCCTCCCATGGCGATGGTAATATTATCTATCGCGCAGAATAACAGATACTCAATCTTAATACCCAGGCAAAATAGAGAGAGAGAGAGGGAGGAAGGGGGAGGGGGAAAGGGAGAGGATGCAGGAAGAGGGAGGGGGAGGGAGGGAAGGAGGGAAAGAAAGGGGAGAGGGGAGAGGAGAGGGAGAGGGAGGGGGAGGGGGAGGGGGAGGGGAGGGGGAGGGAGGTGGAGGGAGAGAGGGAGAGAAAAAACATATTTTGTGTATTATGATCGACCAAATAGACTGATTAAGAGGATGCATACAATAAAAAGAAAACATGATTATTTTGTGAAACGTAAAAAATAATAGAGAGAGGGAGAGTGAGGGAGGAGGGGAGGAAGGGAGGGAGAGGGATGGATGGATGGATGGATGGAGGGAGAGAGGGAGAGAGGGAGAGAGGGAGAGAGAGAGGGAGAGAGAGAGAGAGAGAGAGAGAGAGAGAGAGAGAGAGAGAGAGAGAGAGAGAGAGAGAGAAGAGAGAGAGAGAGAGAGAGAGAGAGAGAGAGAGAGAGAGAGAGAGAGAGAAGAGAGAGAGAGAGAGAGAGAGAGAGAGAGAGAGAGAGAGAGAGAGAGAGAGAGAGAGAGAGAGAGAGAGAGAGAGAGAAGAGAGAGAGAGAGAGAGAGAGAGAGAGAGAGAGAGAGAGAGAGAGAGAGAGAGAGAGAGAGAGAGAGAGAGAGAGAGAGAGAGAGACAGAGAGACAGAGAGACAGACAGACAGAGAGCCGTGCGCCTGTGTGCGCGCCAGTCTCCGTGTACGAGTGCGTATCGCTCTCCCTGTGAGTGAGAGAGAATGGAGTGAGTGCGAGCGGGAGTGAGATAAAGAGTATGGTACAAAGAGAGATAAGGTTCCGCATATAAAAAAGGAATTGCTCCTTGCAACCACGGCGGCCAACTTTATATCTCGCCGTGTCCGTGCGCCCCCAGCTGGAGGCGGCGGCTGATCTCTGCAAATGAGGGATAAACCCCGGGGCTCAGGCCGTGACCGAATGCCTGCATAAAGAGGGTTTAGACAGGGACTTGGACGAAAAGCAAAGAGCAAAATGAAATACATCGGGCTCCACAACACCGAGCCGGAATACAAACCCACAAGCTGCTGGCTTCCGCAATGCTCCTGCCCTTAATACAGCACCGCCGTCTGCTGGCACGGTGATATAGCACTGCATTTAACTACACAATGCTGATCCCAGTGCACCGGCGAGCGGGGTGAATGTGTATAGACTATTGTTTACGGGCGGAAGGCTTTCTTAATGCAGCCATAGTGAGGCTTAATGCTCCACGCATTTGTTACGCGATCAGGACCGACCGATACATATACAGCTCGAAGGGAGTAAGATATGAGAGAGAGAGAGAGTGAGAGAGAGAGAGAGAGAGAGAGAGAGAGAGAGAGAGAGAGAGAGAGAGAGAGAGAGAGAGAGAGAGAGAGAGAGAGAGAGAGAGAGAGGGGGGGGGGGGAGGAAAAGGATCCGTAAATAACCAGTACAGACGCGAAAGCACCCACAGTCTCGGTTCCAGAGGCGTCAGGAACAGACTCATAAACACCACACAGGGAATATCCCCGCCACCTCTAAGATGATGACGCAATCACGTCGGTAGTTCAACAAGCAATAGAAACACGGAGTTACCCGAAACTACTCTGAGAGTGAGTGAGTGAGTGAGTGAGTGAGTGAGGGAGTGAGAGAGAGAGAGAGAGAGAGAGAGAGAGAGAGAGATTAAGAGAGAGAGAGAGAGAGAGAGAGAGAGAGAGAGAGAGAGAGAGAGAGTGAGTGAGAGAGAGAGAGAGAGAGAGAGAGAGAGAGAGAGAGAGAGAGAGAGAGAGAGAGAGAGAGAGAGAGAGAGAGAGAGAGAGAAAGAGAGATCGAAACTAAGAGAGAGAGAGAGCGAAAGAGAGACCGAAACTAAGAGAGAGAGAGAGCGAAAGAGAGACTAAGAGAGAGAGAGAGAGAGAGCGAAAGAAAGAGCAAAAGAGCAACAGAGAGACTAAGAGAGAGAGAGAACGAAAGAGAGCGAGAGAACGAAAGAGAGAGAGAGAGAGAGAGAGAGAGAGAATGCTGAGAGATGAAAAAGGAAGCGAAAAGAGGTACAAACAGCAGGGCGGAGCCGTTTGGAATACTTGATCGGGCCAGCGTGATTTATCTCGCCACAAGATGCTCGAGAAAGTGTGGATAGAGACGCCCCCCCCCCCCCCCCCCCGCCCTTCCTCTTACCTTTGTCCCGCAAGGTATAGAGACTTAATCATTTATATCGTTATATATTTAGCTACGAGTTCTTCATACAGATATGTGCTATGGACCATTCCAGTGAGCAAATTCATCGATACAAATGCATGAAAAGGTATTGAAACTAAAGAGTAATTATGTAATCCATGTATCGATATCAAATGGATTGTTGTTCAAAGCTAGCAATCCATGTTTTGATATCAAATGGTTTGTTGCTCAAAGCTAGCAATAAGTCCAATAACGAACCTTCTCAAGTGTGGCAACAATATCTACAAAGAATTAAACACGGCCTTTCCTTACTCCTCAAGATTTTTTATACTTTTTCTCAAAAAAAAGAAAAAAAAAAAAAAAAAAAAAAAAAAAAAAAAAAACTACCGTTCACTCCCGTCCGTAGCTAGAATATAACTCGAGTCGCGGTATCGATCTCTGTCTGTCTGTCTGTCTGTCTGTCTGTCTGTCTGTCTGTCTGTCTGCCTTAGTGTGTGTGTGTGTGTGTGTGTGTGTGTGTGTGTGTGTGTGTGTGTGTGTGTGTGTGTGTGTGTGTGTGTGTGTGTGTGTGTGTGTGTGTGTGTGTCTGTCTATCTATCTATCTATATGTCTGTCTGTCTGTCGCTCTTGTTCTTGCTCGTGCCCATGCTCTCGCTTTTCCTCTTGCTCTCGTTCTCACTCTCCACTAATTCACTCACTCACTCACTCACTCACTCACTCACTCACCCACCCACCCACTCTCACTCACTCACTCACCCACTCACCCACTCTCACTCACTCACTCACTCACCCACCCACCCACCCACCCACTCTCACTCACTCACTCACCCACCCACCCACCCACTCTCACTCACTCACTCACTCACTCACCCCACTCACCCACCCACCCACCCACTCTCACTCACTCACTCACTCACTCACCCACCCACCCACTCTCACTCACTCACTCACTCACCCACCCACCCACCCACTCCTCACTCACTCACTCACTCACTCATTCACACACTCACCCACCCACCCACCCACCCACTCTCACTCACTCATTCACTCACCCACCAACCCACCCACTACCTCATTCACTCACTCACCCACCCACCCACCCACCCACTAACTCATTCACTCACTCACCCACCCACCCACCCACCCACCCACTCTCACTTACTCACTCACCCACCCACCCACTCTCACTCACTCACTCACTCAGGAAATCACGCTGCCAGGACGTTGTTGAGAGTAAACAAAACATCAAGTGACATCCAAAAAACAACTCTATATATGAAGTCTATATAGGTGAAGGTGTAGGATTGATGCGATGCCACACTGTTAGACTGTAGGATATGATATCATATTGCCTATTTCGGAACATGCGAGATGGACAGGAGAGAGGAGAGAGGAGAGAGGAAGAGACTGGGGGGGGGGGCTTGGGGGTGGAGAGGGGAGTGGAGAGGAGAGGGGAAGGGGGAGTGGGCGATAAGGGAAGGCGGAGGGAAAGAGGGGGAGAAAAAGGTAGAGAGGAAGAAATAAAGGGAAAGAGAAAGAGATGAAGGGAGAAAGAGGTAGAAGAGGAGGAGAGACAGAAGGAAGAGGGGCAGGAAGAGAAAGAAAGAAGAAAGAAAGATAGAGAGTGAGAAAGAACGAAAGCCAGAAAAAAACGAGGGAAAGGGACAAAGGAAAGACATACAGCAGAACAGCGAGAAAACAAAACAAATCCCAAAATGAAAGATAAAAAGGTCATATAAAAACTAACACAGGGTGAAATCCCCCCCCCCCTTAAAAAAAAAAAAAAAAAAAAATCTACCACCCAGTGACCCTAACCCACAATCCCCCCCAGCCTATTCCCGCCAGCCAGCTCTCAAGCCCCCGGCCGCATCCACAGACATCCGCATACCCAAACACGACGAGACAGAGGCCGAAGCAGGAGCCAAGAGTGGGGGGGGGGGAGGGGGCTGCCCTCAAGTCATAATACAGGTAAGTGTGTGACTCCCTTGGCCTCCCGACGAAGGCTGGGGAAACAGGTGCACAGAGAGGGAAGGGAAGACACAGGTAGAGAGAAAGGGAGGTGGAGAATGAGAAAGAGGGGACAGAGAGGGGGTTGAGAAGGGTAGGAGGAGAGGGGGAGAGGGAGAGAGGAGGAGGGAGGAAGGAAAAGGGAGGGCGAGGGAGTAGAAGAATGAGAAAGAGACGCAGAGAGAAGGGGATGGAAGGGAGTGAGAAGGGGAAAAAAAGACAAGAGATGGAAAAGAGGAAACAGACCAAGAGAAGGAAGGGAGAGGGGAGAGGAAACGAAAAATAAATCTTAACCTAGTTCCTCCTATTTCGAATTTTACCTGAAGCTTCTTTCCATGTGACTACCTATTGCAAATGGCCAGTGAATTGCGGTCAACGGAGGAAGGAATCGGAGGCAATGCTAAATCAGTAAACGTAATGGAAACCAAACGCTGGCGTGGGAAGGGGAGGGAGAGAGGGAGAGAATGAGAGAGGGAGAGAGAAAGAGAGAAAGAGAGAGAGAGAGAGAGAGAGAGAGAGAGAGAGAGAGAGAGAGAGAGAGAGAGAGAGAGAGAGAGAGAGATAAAGAGAGAGAGACAGAGAAAAAGAGAGAGAAAGAGAGAGAGAAGAGAGAGGGGGGAGAGAGGGAGAGAGATCCTTCGACAGCACTCATAATACAAAAAGGGAAGGGAGAGGAGAAGGAGGAGGGAGGGAGGGAGGGAGGGAGGGAGGGAAGGGAGGAAGGAGGAGAGAGAGAGAGGAGGAGAAGAGAGGGAGAGGGAGAGGGAGAGGGAGAGGGAGGGAGAGGGAGAGGGAGGAGAGAGGGAGAGGGAGAGAGAGAGAGAGAGAGAGAGAGAGAGAGAGAGAGAGAGAAAGAGAGAAAGAGAGAAAGAGAGAAAGAGAGAAAGAAAGAGAAAGAGAGAGAGAGATCCTTCGACAGTACTTAGAAAACAAAACAAAAATCAACAACAGCAGCCGTAAGACCAGAGTTCACCGCGACTTCAAGCGTGAAAAAGGAAGCAGCACTTGCACCGACCTCAAACCGGCAGCGAAATTCCTCATGGCCAACAGTCGCGCAGTCTCTCCAGTAAGAACAACGCCAAAAGGATTTCAATGATTTAATTCCCTTTATGCTTTATATGCTCTGTTTCCCGTCGCTCTACCCTGCCTGAAAATACCCAGAACAACGCATGAAGAAGGAAAAAAACAAAAACAAAGAAAACTTGTGTGTGCAGCGGGAACATCATCTCGAAACAGAGCAATTGAATAAGCAAGTGAGAGGATGTAAGCCTTAAAAATTACTGAAGGATACAGCGTTTGCTGCCTTCAAAAAGGAGGTTGTGGAAAAAGGTGGTAAAACCGAATTCTCCCGAACAGAATGTTAAGCAAGCCGGTGCCGAGGCAGTGCCCCTGAATGGAATATTAAACCTGTGTAAAGGTGTCCGCACTGACCGACAGAGCTAAACACACGCTGCGCCTTCACCTCCACGCTCCCCCACCTCCCCCACACCCCCCGCCCGATAAAAAAAGGAAAAAAAAAAACACGCTAACTCCCCTGCCCCCCGATGAAGAAAAAAACACGCTAACTCCCCTGTCCCCCGATAAAAAAAATCTCAAGAGAGTCCCCCTCGACGTGAAAGTATCCGTAATAAACCCCCGGCACAATTTCCGAAGTTCTAAGCGGCGGAGACACCTCTCTCTTCACGACCGCGTCATCACTGCCCGAGCCACCCTGCGTAAACATTACAGCGGCTCAGACAATTCACCCCAAGGGACCCCCTCCGCGCAGGCAAACAAGCAAGCAAAACCGCCACCGACGCCGTTACCAGACACTCCCACCGAGCGAGCAAGGCGTTTACAACAACGTTATCTCCCGCCCCAGAAGATAAAGGATCGAGGTCTCCCGTAGACGATAAATCTCCCGGTCTCACGCGGAACCCTGTAATATATTTCTTTTCGGGGAACTCCAACTTGCGCCGCGGGAACCATCCATATCCTGAGCCTGGCACGGGGAATAGCCCAGGGGGACGCTGCCACGCCTCGCTCCAGACGACGGCCCCGCGAGTGTTGCTATTGCGTTCGCCTTGCCCGTGTCAACCGGTGTTGCGGGGGCGGGGCTCTTCCGAGGGAGGTCTGAGGGAGGGCAGCAACGGCGGTCTCTCGCGGCCGACGGGGAGGAGGCTCTCAGGGGCGGAACGTCACAGATTTGGGAAGCAGAAATTGAGAAGAAGCAGTTGAAAATAAGAGAGAGAGAGAGAGAGAGAGAGAGAGAGAGAGAGAGAGAGTAAAAGAGAGAGAGATCCGAAGAACTCTCTTAAGCCCGCCAAGGGCTCCAAAATCCCTCCATGAGCCCCAGGGTGACCCAGAGAGACAAACTCGAAAGACCCGAAAAGCTACTCCCTTCTGCGACATATCCTCTACCCTCTCTACCCGCTACCCCCTCCCTCCCCATTCATTTCCCTCTCCCCTTTCCCCCTTCTCTTTCCTCCTCCTCTCTCTCTCGCTCCCTCCTTTCCCCTCGACCCGCGCATCCGTGCACCTACCTCACCCTCTCTCTCTCTCTCTCTCTCTCTCTCTCTCAAAGACTTCCCTTCGCCCTTTCCCCTCGCGCTAATGAAATTTTAATATAATAGTGGGGCCCCCAGGTGGTTCCCGGAGCGCCCCGCACATTCGCCCGCGGCCCAGGTGTGGCGACAGCCTCTCCGACGCCATCATCGCCGCTGGAACCATTACCGCCACGTCGCATTAATCAAGAACTGCTACCTGCGACGAACAGGTGGGGACAGGGAGAGGGGAGAGGGGTAGGAGAGGAGAGTGGGAGGAGAGGAGAGGAGGGGAGAGGGAGAGGAAAAGGGAAGGGGAGAGGGAAGAGGAGAAGGGAGATGGAAAGGGAAGGAGAGAGGAGAGGAGCGAGGGGAGAGAAGTGGGAGAGAGATAGGAGAGAAGAGAGGAGAGAGGGTAGGGAGAGGGTAGAGAAAAAGGGAAGGGGAGAGGGGAGAGGAAAAGGGAAGAGGAGAGAGAGGAGAGGGTGAGAAGGAAAGAGAAAGGAGGATAGGGAAGAGGGTAGAGTGGGAAGGAAAGTGGAGAGGAGACAGAGAGGAAAGGGAGAGGGGAGAGGAAACATGGGTGGGAAAGGGAAGAGACAAAAGAAGGAGAAGGAGAGGGAAAGAGATATAGAGGGACAGACAAGCAGAAATACAGAGACAGAGAGAGGGAGAGGGACAGAGGGAAAGAAATAATGAGAGAGAGGGCGGGAGGGGTGAAAAGAGTGAGAAAGAGAAAGAGAGAGACAGACAGACAGGCATACAGGCAGGCAGACAGACAAACAGAGAGACAGACAGACAGGCATACAGGCAGGCAGACAGACAAACAGAGAGAGAGACAGACAGACAGGCATACAGGCAGGCAGACAGACAAACAGAGAGAGAGACAGACAGACAGGCATACAGGCAGGCAGACAGACAAACAGAGAGAAACAGACAGACAAACAGAGGGATGGGAAAGGAAGCGTGGCACGACCGTCGACCCTCGCCCAGACTGAGAATATTAAGATCAAACAGGACTAGATTGAGGCAGCCATTTTCGTCTTCTCAGACACCTGGAGGGACATTCCGGGAAACTGGGACTGATCTGGGAGAACAAACACGACGACTGCATGACCCATTTCGCTTTTTTTGTTTTCTTTCTTTCGTTCTTTCTTTTTTGCGCATGACCCATTTCGCTTTTTTTGTTTTCTTTCTTTCTTTTTGCGTCACATTGCGCCACAGCCCAAACGCACACAGCTGATGAAAATAAAGTCAAATATCATATCGTGATAAAGTTAGTTTAAGAGATAACTGGGGAACAGGTGCCAGAATCTTTTAGAGGAAGCAGAGCCAAAAGTAAGACCGACGAAGACGTAGGAAAAAAAATTATGAATAACAGAGAAGCAAGAGAGAGGAGGGAGATACAAATTATTCACAAGCAGGACAATGAAGTTACAGCGAAAAAGAAAAAGAAAAAAAGAGAAAAAAAAAACAAAAATTGCCTGGAGGAAATGCGGACAAACAAGCACATGCAAAATTTGTTAAAAGAATACAAAACAAGCTAAAAAAAAAAAAAAAAAAACGAGATTTTGCGGTGCATGCAAATGAAAAATAAACAACAAAAATAACTAAATAACAAAATAACCGACCAACTAACTAACTAACTAAAGTCAAAGGAAAAACGACAGATCCCAAGAAACCAAGTGGAAGCGTTCACTGATTTGCCATGTGCACCGCGAGACTATGGGGACGACAGAGGTATTTCACTTTAAATAAAAGAAAGAACGAGAGGAAGAGGGAAGGAGAAGGGAGAAGGGGAGAGGGAAAGAGAAGGAAAGAGGGAAGGGGGAAAAAGAAGAGAAAGAGGCAGAGAGGAGGAGAAGGGAGAAGGGGAGAGGGAAAGAGAAGAGGGAGAGGAAGAGGGAAAGAGGAGAGAGAGAGGAAGAGGGAAAGAGGAGAGAGAGAAGAAGAGGGAAAGAGGAGAGAGGAAGATGGAAAGAGAAGGGAGACGGGAAGAGGAAGAAGCAGAGAGAGGGGAGACAGACAGAAGGGAGAACACTAAATGGATGTCTGAATGCATAAGAACGACGACTGGACAGAAGCCGCCCAACGGAGGTGTCGGCAGAGAGAGAGAAGAAACTTCAAGAAAAAGGGAGAAACTTCAAGAAAAAGGGAGAATTTATGCAGGTTGCAAAGGCCGGAATGTAGAAAATGCGGTGTGTTGGGCGGAAGATAAAATGGAGGACAAAGAGAAGGAAAAAAGACGGGAAAACGAGGTTTAAAAAAAGAGGAAAGAGAGAGCGAAATGGAAGCAAAAATGTAAAAAAGTAGAGAGGTAAGGGGAGAGATGAGGAAAGGAGAACTGGTTTGTGTGTGTGTGTGTGTGTGTGTGTGTGTGTGTGTGTGTGTGTGTGTGTGTGTGTGTGTGTGTGTGTGTGTGTGCGCGCGCGCGCGTGTGTGTATGTATGTGACACTGCTATATCTACATATTATTACTATATTCTACATATATATATAATCTTACATTTATGTCACATACGTATCTTCACACATACAAGTACATATGAGTATACGCCTGACCATTGCTTCCCCTGCTTACTTCTCTCTTCTTGCCACACCAGACATTCCCATGTTGTGCCGCCTATCCCCTCCCGCAAGAGCCACGTATTGATGTAACGCTTGCTTGTTCGTCACCGGTTGCCACATGCGAACTACGTGACTTGGAGCGATCTTTAGACCACTGAATAGGAGATGAGGCGGACTCGCTTTGGGGAGCCAAGGAGCAACACCTCGCTCCCAGGAACAGCCGCACTCCGACATCAGTCTTCAATAAAGAGTTCAAGACATCTTGGTTGTCTGCCTTAAACTTTACGTTCGCTTTCTACCGGACTCGTGTAAGGCCCATCATTCGGGCTCCTACAGTGTGTGTGAGTGTGTGTGTGTGGGGGGGTGCGTGCGTGCGTGTTGGGGAAGGGGGGTAGTAGTAGTAGTAGACATGTGCGTTTTTGCGCACTGATAATAAGAACAAAAAACAAAGTCAGGCGAGAGGGAAAAAAACAAAGAATGATGGAAATATCAATAATAACATCAATGACAAAAATAATAATGATGGAAATGAAGACGTCGATGGTAAAAAAAAATAAAATAAAATAAATAAATAAATAAAAATAAAAATTATTATACTACTATTACTACCAACAACAACAACAACAAACTACTCACAACAACAAACAACAACACTAAAAACAACAGCAGCATCAGACTCGAATGCCGCACCAAACGAGACCCGGCCAGGCATTCGGACAAGCGAGCGCGAGGCGAGAAACGGCTAAGTGGAAAAGCGTGACTCAAGTGCCGAGTCAAAAGAGAAAAAAAAAATCG
>NC_091586.1:3455229-3465229 GCF_042767895.1 Penaeus vannamei
GCTACCTACCTGTCTGACTGTCTACATACATACATGCCTGGTCAGCTGGATATATGCCTGCTTGCCTGTCTGGCTGTGTCTTTGTCTGCCTGCCTGTTTCTGTCTGTCTGCCTGCCTGCCTGTCTGTGTCTGCCTGCCTGCCTGCCTAGGTCTGTCCGTCTGTCTGCCTGCTTGCCTGTGTCTGTCTGCCTGCCTGCCTGCCTAGGTCTGTCTGTCTGTCTGTGTCTGCCTGCCTGCCTGCCTGCCTGCCTGCCTGCCTGTGTCTGCCTGCCTTGCCTGCCTGCCTGCCAGCCCTTTTTACCTTTTACTTACTTGCCTGTCTTTCATTGTTGACAGTAGCGGCTCTCACCTCAAGGCTGTCGGGGTGTAATTGTTTACGTTTAGACGGCAAACAAGGGAGAAGCAACATGATTGGAAGCGCTGTGTGATTCTGGCAATGTTTGCTCTCCTCGGGATGATGTTGCAAAAGCACGCTTGTATTATTGTACTCATTTCTTGTCCTCGCCTGCGTCCTGCTCTTTCTTGCCTTTTCCTTCAAATGAATTTCTTATCTCAAAATCTTTTTGTTGCTTTTCAAACAATGCTCACTCTCTCTTTCTAACACTCGCACTCACACTTATACTGAAATATACTCAAGCTCAAACTCCCGCACTCACTCAATCATTCAATCACACACAGACACACGCACACACACACATACACACACACACACACACGCACACGCACACGCACACACACGCATATAGAACAGCGCAAGCACCCAACTACGCTCAATTTACAACCGGCTCCCCCTCCGCCATTGGCATTTTCCTGGACATAATGCTAAGTTTACCCGCCAAGTGTTTGAAAATTATCCCCGGAGAAAGAGGGAGGACGCTAAAAAGAAAAAGAAAAAGAAAAAAAAAAACTTCCAAGATTCTTTTCCTATAAGCTAAAATCTGATTTCTTCCTCGCTCCTCCTCGGCCAAACTTACCAGCCATGAGCAGCGACGCAAAGGAATGTCCCTCGCTCACCTGGAAGCAGAAATGATATGATTAATAATGGATAAAGACTGCATTAATGGTTTCTGTGAAGGTGTAATTATGTATGATCAATATTTAATAAAGATTACATTAATGTATTTTTCATGTGAGTGCCATTATGTGCAGTTACAAACATATTGTTTAGCAAAACAGGAAGAAAATAATATTTGCGTATCGGCACTAGTTTCAAGAAATCAAAATGCGACCAACAAATAACTAAATACCCACAGCGGAAATACGAACGAAAGAAATCCATAAACGTGAAATGACATCCATGAAATACGACCCGTTTCCCCACATCCCGATGTCCCGACCCATTTTGGGCGCAAAACCCGCACTAAATATCCCCTTTCCCCAAGCGACTCGCATCTCCCCCCCCCCCCCCCCGCCGACACACACACGCGCAAAAAGCCAGATTTTCCGAATAAATGGTGCTGAAGAAAGAACTTTTCACGGACGGCTTAAGGACGGCGAGGTACGCGGAGAGCCTTAAGACAAACAGGGCCACCCCCCTCCCCCCTCACCCCCCTCACCCCCTCGCCAAGAAAACAGGGGGGGGTGTAAGTATATAAAAATCTCAAGGCAAACTGTTGACTCCGGGTAAATATCCTTACACAGTTAATGAAGATCTCTCCCGCTAGGATCCCTCTTTTTTATTCCGGGTAAAATGGATCCTTGGGAGAAAATAAATAGATTACGAACCTCTGCCCAGAAAGACAAGGCTATTTACTCTAAGACGGTAATATATTCACCCACACGCACGCACAGACACATACCGTATATGCATATAAAGTTTGAACGGCGGGAATATGGTGTTTCTGATGGTACGATATATCAAAGGCGAACACGGTATTCAAACTGCCTTATTAACCATATTACTTTTTCGCTCCTGAAGACGTGTGAGAAACGGGCATCAGGAGCCCCAGCAAGGGAGGGAAGAGAGCAACGTCGGGGGTGGGGTGGGGTGGGGTGGGGGAAGCCATCGTCTCCCCCAGGCGAAGGCAGGGAGATGCAGAATCCTCACCCTCGAAGCACTCCGCCAGAAGCCTGTCAAGATCAGGGCACGGAGGAAACCCCAATTACCAAGATCCTCTCCAGGTTTCGGTCCTCAGCCTGCCCTTTCCAGCCGGGCTAGACTCCTTATGAAGTCCTCCCGAGCGTAAAATCGCCTTCCACCGGGCCATCAACCTGTCTGTTACAAACTGCCTCCCGAACAGGCGCCTCCGCCGAGCCTATACCTGCGCCATCTGTTGGGCTTTGGCGGAGGCTAGGCTCGCCGAGAGCATTTGGCGGCGTGAATGCTCATCTCTATCAAATAAGCGAAACACAAAGCCACATTAGCAACTCTGGTGTCATGTCAGCTTCCCCTCCAACCTAACCCTCCGCTGATTTCCACGTCTGCAGCCTCACACCTTCTCTTATCAGCCAACTTAACTGTTTCAAACCTATTAACCCAAAGTTTCCCAAACTGACTGATCCGGCCTGACCTCCTGCCTCTCTCCAGCTGCGAAGACGGTGTGCCTGACTTTCCTCACCTCTTCCTTTCGTATAATTGACATTGTTAGCCCTGACCGTTCAAGTTAACCCGCCTTCGCTATTGTATCTTTAACACGCGCTTCTCCCCTTACTCCTCAGACCCCCAAGATGTAAATACTTCCCTGCCAAACCTTTCATTCCACTTAATACACCGAAGTGAATCAAGGTTCCTCCTCCACATAGATATCTTCTTTTCCAGCACACACACACACACACACAATTTACCACCGTGCTCGAGAAAGCCCACAATTTACCACCGTGCTCGAAAAGCCCTCAAGGAGCACTCGGGACTCTTAGATTCGTCATCTTGCCGAGCCATTTTGTCATTTGTTTGATTAAGCTGATATCGTATTCTCGAGATTCGAATGGGTTGTTTGCCTTTTCTCTTGTGGTTAAAGCCGGCGATTCTGCGGCAGATTAATCCCCCTCATATTTACCTTTGGTTACTTGGGGTTAATTTGCTTACGATGCATTCTGTGGTGGATGTCAACAGTGCATGTCCATGTTTGACCTAACGTGTGTGTGTGTGTGTGTGTGTGTGTGTGTGTGTGTGTGTGTGTGTGTGTGTGTGTGTGTGTGTGTGTGTGTGTGTGTGTGTGTGTGTGTGTGACAGAGAGAGAAAGAGAGAGAGAGAGAGAGAGAGAGAGAGAGAGAAGAGAGAGAAAAGTAAGAGAGAGAGAGAGAGAGAGAGAGAGAGAGAGAGAGAGAGAGAGAGAGAGTGTGTGTGTGTGTGTGTGAGTGTGGAGTGAGTGTACATGTGCATGTATGCGTGTGCGTGTGTGTGCCGTACATGTATATGCATGTCTGAATGAAAGCAAGAACGAAAGCGCCCTTCCCTCCCTCCCTCCCTCCCTCCCTCCCTTCCCTCCATCCCTGCCTCCCTCCTTCCCTTCCTCCCTTCTTATCTTCCTTCCTCCTCTCTTCCCCCTCCCTGCCTCCCTCCATCCCTTCCCCTCCCTCCCTCCCTCCCTTCCTTCCTCTTTCCCTCCCTCCCTTCCTTCCCTCCCTCCCTCCCTTCCTTCCTCCCTCCCTCCCTCCCTCCCTCCATTCCTCCCTTCCTCCTTCCTTCCCTCCCTTCCTCCCTCCCTCCCTTTCTCCCTTCCTCCTCTCTTCCCCCTTTCCACCAGCTCCCCGCCCGAGCCCTGACGTCGCCCTCTCCGCAAATGTAGCTTTAAGGCACGCCCGCCTCAACCAACGCCCTCTAACTTGTTGAATCTCTAAGTTTGCACGCTTAAATACACAGGAGTTTTTTGTCCTCTTTGGGGGGAGAAAAAATATTAAAGTTCGGAGAAGAAAAAATATTTTGGATAATTCACAGGCTAAGAAAATATAGCGAAAACCGAAGACAGAAATGAAAATGAAAAAATGTACATTTTTGCCCGTGGATGTCAACAGACACACACGCACGGACGCAGACGCAGAGACAAATTTCTACTTAAAACAATTCTACTTTGCGTGCACTTGATCTGCTGTGGCCCTTCTAATCCTCGGGTGAGTCTAATGCATAACTCACGCCAGCATGACGTGCGAGAAAGCAACATGCTGCATAATTCTCTCGTGCTACGATTTATGTGAAATTCCCGTATTCCGGATGTGCAAATAAATCCCTTTGTTATACCTGTGTTTCAGGGTTTATCTGGGTGAGTGTGAGTAAGTTGTGTGTAAGTGAGAGTGATAGTGTGAGTGTGTGTGTGCGTGTGTGTGTGCGTGCGTGTGGGTATGAGTGTGTGCGTGCGTGTGGGTGTGAGTGTGCGTGCGTGTGGGTATGAGTGTGTGCGTGCGTGTGGGTGTGAGTGTGCGTGTGTGTGGGTGTGAGAGTGTGCGTGCGTGTGGGTATGAGTGTGTGCGTGCGTGTGGGTGTGAGTGTGCGTGTGTGTGGGTGTGAGAGTGTGCGTGCGTGTGGGTGTGAGAGTGTGCGTGCGTGTGGGTGTGAGAGTGTGCGTGCGTGTGGGTGTGAGAGTGTGCGTGCGTGTGGGTGTGAGTGTGCGTGCGTGTGGGTATGAGTGTGTGCGTGCGTGTGGGTGTGAGTGTGCGTGTGTGTGGGTGTGAGAGTGTGCGTGCGTGTGGGTGTGAGAGTGTGCGTGCGTGTGGGTGTGAGAGTGTGCGTGCGTGTGGGTGTGAGAGTGTGCGTGCGTGTGGGTGTGAGAGTGTGCGTGCGTGTGGGTGTGAGAGTGTGCGTGCGTGTGGGTGTGAGAGTGTGCGTGCGTGCGTGTGGGTGTGAGAGTGTGCGTGCGTGCGTGTGGGTGTGAGAGAGTGCGTGTAAATGCCCACATGCGTGCGTGAGCGTCAGGGGCAAGAGCAAGGTGGGGCAGGTGGGGGCGAGAGCAAGGTGGGGCAAGTGGGGGCAAGAGCAAGGTGGGGCAGGTGGGGGCGAGAGCAAGTGGGGGCAAGAGCAAGGTGGGGCAGGTGGGGGCGAGAGCAAGGTGGGGCAAGTGGGGGCAAGAGCAAGGTGGGGCAGGTGGGGGCGAGAGCAAGTGGGGGCAAGAGCAAGGTGGGGCAGGTGGGGGCGAGAGCAAGGTGGGGCAAGTGGGGGGCAAGAGCAAGGTGGGGCAGGTGGGGGCGAGAGCAAGTGGGGGCAAGAGCAAGGTGGGGCAGGTGGGGGCGAGAGCAAGTGGGGGCAAGAGCAAGGTGGGGCAGGTGGGGGCGAGAGCAAGGTGGGGCAAGTGGGGGCAAGAGCAAGGTGGGGCAGGTGGGGGCGAGAGCAAGGTGGGGCAAGCTGGGGGGGGGGGGGGGGGAAAGACAGGTAGAGCACAAGCCCCTCCAGTTGATGAATAGCCCCACCTGCTGAAGGACGCACTTATCGAGGTTTAAGAGATCGTCAGGCGCTCGCTAATTACCCCCTCCCTCTTCAGGGGTCACTCAGGTGGAATGAAAAACATCCTCCGTCCGGCCTGCGTCTCCTAACAGCCCAATTAGTTATTCTGCATCAGTTTAATTCGGCAGAGGCCCGCCCGTCCCGTCTCGCCATTGAAGCCGAAACACGCATGCGGCAAATAAACGAGGAGTGAACGCGTGTGTTATGTGCGGGGCCTTCCATTAACATGTATTATGATGCGTATGGTGCGCCACCATAAACCTGTCGGGACAACCAATATTTTACGCCATATAGTCCTCTCCTTCGATTTTTTTTATAATATATATATTCTGATTTTATATTGTCTTATACATCATGTCATATTGTACTGTATATACTGTACCATGTTATATGCCATGTTGCTCTATATTATATATCATATACAAGATAATATTGTAGTATAAAATATAATATATACATCACGCATACCACGAATGATATTGTATCATATCGCATTATATCTTCTATTATCATCATTTTTGTGATATTTTGTTATCACCATCACTATTACAACTGTCATCATGTTTATTATTCTTATCATGATCCTCCTCATTATCACTATTCTTACTACCACCACCATCATTTTCCTCATCATAAGCAGTTTTACAACAACCCTTATTTCCTCTTGCATAAAGCAGTACCTATCGTTAACAATTTTCCTCGCCGTATTCCTTCGTTCCTTACCTCTTCATCTTCATCCTTCTTTTCATCTTTTTAATCCCTTCTCCCCTTTCCGTTTTCTCTCGGTCTCTCCTCCTTCGATCGACAGAATGCCGTTTTTCCGACGGCACTGAAAACTTTACCAATAACTCTACTTTTTCTCCCCGAACAATATAAAATGACCGGTCAAAGTTTCACTCTTGCCCAACCTGTAATTATTAATAGTCGAGTGAGCTCTCCCAGTGCAGTGGAAGGGAAAGAGCAAGCAAGGAAAAGTTGAGGAAAAGAAGGGAGCAGAACGAAGAAAAAATATAAGAAAATACCATTACCTTTCTATCTGCGTCCTTCTCTTTCTTCTTATCCTTCTCTCTCTTTCTCTGCCCATTTTAACTCCTCTCTACCCCTATTCTTATTCTCTATCCTACCATTTTTGTTATCCACTCCCTACCTTTCCCTCCCCACCTTTCTTCTTACTCTCCACCTCCCTCAACTTTTTTTCTTACCCAGCTCTCCCTAAACCTCCTTTTGGTCCTCGTTCTGACCCTTCTCTCTCCTTCTTTTACCCCCACAACCCCCCCCCCTCTTCTCTCTCTATCTATTCCGTCCTCTGACCTCTTTCTTACCTCCCCTCCCACCCCTATTCTTACCTCCTCTCTCCCTCCTCCCTTTCCAGCTCCAGTCTTTCATTGTCTCCTACAGCTCGACGTCATAAAGACACACAAACACGCCACTGCTGAAGACGCGATGACACTGAGCCATTTCTAAGACAGATTTTCTTTATATATATATATATATATATATATATATATATATATATATATATATATATATATATATATATATAATACGTTCACGCTTCCTGTACCCCCTCCTTCCCTCTCCCACTTCCTCTTTCTCTTTCTCTCTCTCTCTCTCTCTCCCCTTCCCCTTATTATCTTCTACTGTTTTCGTGCCTTTCTTTAAAGATTCCCAATCGATGTTTCATTAGGTAAATGTTTTCTTAATGCCTCCTATCTTCTTCGTTCTTATCATCAGTGTGTTATTACGCGTAACGTTGATGGGCGAATGTCTTCGTGCGTGCTGTGTTGGGAGAGTTTTTTCTGGATTCAAGACTTGACGGATCCTTCATATTCTTATAATTTATTCATTCATTCATTCATTCATTCATTCATTCATTCATTCATTCATTCATTCATTCATTCATTCATTCATTCATTCATTCATTCATTCATTCATTCATTCATTCATTCATTCATTCATTCACTCTCTCTCTCTCGCTCTCGCTCTCGCTCTCGCTCTCGCTCTCGCTCTCGCTCTCGCTCTCGCTCTCGCTCTCGCTCTCGCTCTCGCTCTCGCTCTCGCTCTCGCTCTCGCTCTCGCTCTCGCTCTCGCTCTCGCTCTCGCTCTCGCTCTCGCTCTCGCTCTCGCTCTCGCTCTCGCTCTCGCTCTCGCTCTCGCTCTCGCTCTCGCTCTCGCTCTCACTCTCACTCTCACTCTCACTCTCACTCTCACTCTCACTCTTTCTCTTTCTCTCTCTCTCTCTCGCTCTCTCACTGTATTTTTGTATCATTCCTGTACATGAATGTGGCAGCGGGCATAAACAAAATGCTAATCTTAAAATGTGTGAACCTGTACATTCGGAATAATCTTTTAGAAGTGATGTCTCTACTGTCACGCGAACTCACAATCATAACAGGTCACTTCGTTGCATAAAAAGCTTTGCAATTATGCTCCGCTTGGGCGTACGCGCGTAGGCATGTGTGTCTGAGAGACGGGAAGCGCGCATGTAGCTACGGGCGTACGCATGTACTTTCAGCGACCGCATGAAATTAAGTACTCAATGGCATGTGCGTGTGAAGATGTACGTTCCAGCGCATGCTTCCATGCGTGCGCGCGCGTACCCGTCCCTATGGCAGTCGCGGAACGTGGGACGGAGCGGCCGGCGCGCGCAGCTCGGAGCGGGCCGGTCGGGCGGGCCGGGAGCGCCCGCTGGAGGCAAGTTCCGCGGGTGCAATTAAGATCGTAACTCATGTTTTATCGCCCAAATAACTGGCGCTTTGCATGTACACCTTAACTTTTTTCGCGTCGTCCTCATAATGTCTTAACACTGCAGTCATGCTGGCGGCAAGCGGAGGTCATGCAATCCTCTCTATCTGGCTCTCGCGCCTTGCTTATTCAACCGGTTGTTGTGCATGACGTGCGGTTTCCTTTCTTTATCTCTCTCCCTCGCAAAGGTCAGGGTGCGTCGGCATGCCTCAGCTCTCTCTATCCGACCTCTCTTCGCGTCCAGGGCAGTCTTTTCCTCTTTTTAGTTCCATAGCCTTCGAAGATCATTCAGCCAGCACCTTCCCTCCTTTATCTGTCTCACAGCACGAGCTTCCACGGCGCAGCCCCTGCCGCACAGCCCCCGTGACCTTCGACCTGACCCCGCTATCTGCGATGCCTCTTGGGCGGCGTCTCCAGAAGGACTTTTAGCACCGGGTCCAGTCGTTACGTCCGCCCGCGCCGGCCATCACCTCCTCCCCAGGGGACCACCTTCGGCGCCCTCGTCACCTCCGAACCGTAATGTCTCGTCTCTATGAGGATCTTAAGGCGCCGCTCCCTTGTCCCGACGCTCCGCCGGGGGCAGTTTCGCTCGCGCCGCGTTCGTTATTCGGTTATAACATTGCGGGCCGGTATTGAAGGACTGTAAAATCGCGCATTACTCTGTTTCATTCGGAGTACTCTATTCCTGTTGCGTAACTTCGCCTCTATCCTAAATGTTGCACTGCAATAATTCGGTATAGTTTTGCATCAGACCAAAGAACTACAGGCACGCATTGCAAGGCATCTTGTCCGCAACTCATCTTCTGGTTGACCTTGTTTGAGCCCCTGCACACGAGGTCAGGCAAGGTCACGGCCCCACCTCACCCCAAGGAAATTCCTGCGCGGATGAGTCCATTGCAGCTATCCACACCGCAATAAGAAGAGTAAGGTTTTATGTCTTTGCCGGGTGCATGACTCCTCCCTACCCCCTACCCCTCCCCCCCTCCCCCCCAATACCGTCATCTTTTTTTTTCCCCTTCTTACAAAATTCCCGAACGCGTCTGGGGTTGCAATAAGTAAAATTTATGTACTCTTTTTTACGGCCGGTCTTATTTTCCTCCGCGCTGGTTGAGCTTACTTATTATCCATCAAATTTGAATATTATTATTTTCTTCACCAATGGCCCGGCTGACTCGACGCTGTAATATAGTTATCAACATCATAACTCGTACCATAACCACGTCAGCGACAATTTTTTTTTTCTTGCTCCGTCCGGGTTCCTGTGAAGGGCGGTTTGGTGCTGTCCGTCTAGGCGGGCTTGTCGACGCGGAAAGAGATGGATGGATGGATGGATGGATGGATGGATGGATGGATGGATGGATGGGTGGGTGGATGGAGAGGGGGGGGAAGGAGGGAAGGAGGGTAGATGGATGGATGGATGGATGGAGGGAGGGAGTGAGGGATGGATGGATGGAGGGAGGGAAGGAGTGAGGAAGGGTGGATGGATGGATAGAGGGAAGGAGGGTGGATGGGTGGAGAGGGGGAGGGAGGGTGGATGGATGGAGAGGGGGAGGGAAGGATGGGTGGATGGATGGATGGATAGAGGGAAGGAACGAAGAAGGGTGGATGGATGGATGAAGAGAGGGAGGGAAGGATGGATGGATGATGGATGGATGAACAGAGGAGGGAAGGAAGGAGGGTGGATGGGTGGATGGATGGAGAGAGGGAGGGAAGGGAAAAGGGTGGAGTGTGGATGGATGGATGCACGGGTGGATGGGTGGGTAGATGGATGCACGGGTGAATGGATGGATGGTGGATAGGTGGGTGGACAGATGGATGGATAGATGGATGGATGGATGGAGAGTAGATGGATAAATGGATGCACGGTTGGATGAATGAATG
>NC_091586.1:3467729-3492729 GCF_042767895.1 Penaeus vannamei
TGTGTATGTATATGTGCGTGAATGTATGTATGTCTGTGCATATGTGTGTGTGTATGTATGTGTATGTATGTGCATGTAAGCGTATGCATGTGTATGTATGCGTACGTATGTATATGTATGTGTGTGTGTGAATATGTGGTAGTACGTACGTACATACGCATGAAATAAACCAAACTAACTTCGTAAAAATAACTGTCCGTTCCACACTTCCCACCTCATAAATCATACGATACCCACACGGGGACGTCAAAAAACACTCGTAACGTGCGATCCCTCCGAAAAAAAAAATAGCATTTCGCATAATCCCGAATCGAAAACTCTCGATTCAAAAAACAAAACAGAAATTGAAAATGGAGTGGACGACAAAAAAAAAAAAAAAAAAAAAAAAAAAAAAAAAAAAAAAAAAAAAAAAAAAGGGAAGGAACGTGTGAAAGTGGAAACAAAAATAAATAAATAAAAAATACTCGTGGTCCGGCAAGAAACTTTTCCCCCCTAAGTCCCGTGATCTGATGGCACCGGGCGGGGAGAGTGACAGGTCAAGATATCGCCGACCGCCCGGGGGAAACAATAACCCGGGGAGCGAGACTGGGGCTCTCGTCGTGCGGGGGGAGAGGGGAGGGGGAGGGAAAGGGAGGGAGAGGGGGTGAGAAGGGAGGAGAGGGAGTGAGAAGGGAGGAGAAGGGGTGACAAGGGAGGGGGAGGAGGAGAGGGCAGGGGAAGGGAGGAGAGGGGGTGAGAAGACGGAGGAGAGGGGTGAGAAGGAAGGGAGGGAGGGAGGGAGGGAGGGAGGGAGGGAGGGAGGGTGAGGGGAAAGGAGAGGGGGTGAGAAGGGAGGGGGAGGGGAGGGAAAGACGACAATTTCCCTCCTTTGCAACTCACGCAGCCTCCCTGCCCCTCGTCCTCCATCCGCTCGGGGCGATAAGGGAGGAATCGAGAGGAGAGGAAAGGGGGGGGGGGCAGAGGAAAGGGGGGGGGGGCAGAAGGAAGGAGGGGAGGAGGAGGGGGGAGGGAAGGTCAGAGAGGGAGGGAGAGAGAGAAAGGAAGGAGGGAGTGTGTGAGAGAGAGAAGGAAGGAAGGAGGGTACGAGTGGAGGGCAAGAGAGAGAGAGGGTGAGAGAGAGAGAGAGAGAGAGAGAGAGAGAGAGAGAGAGAGAGAGAGAGAGAGAGAGAGAGAGAGAGAGAGAGAGAGAGAGAGAGAGAGAGAGAGAGAGAGAGAGAGAGAGAGAGAGAGAGAGAGAGGGGGGGGGGGGGATGTACCCGACAGACACCGAAGATCGTCCCCAAAGAATGCGATCACCGCTCAGCCTCCGAGCAAGTGCCGTTCGGGGGCCACCTCGAGTGCCACCTTGGGCGTCGCGCTGCCAGCCTTGTTAGTGCCTCGCTCCTGTTGCGCCAGTTCCACTCTTTCCTTTCTCGACTGTCAGTGTCGGTCCCTCCTGTCGACTGACAGTGCCAGCCAACCGCTAATGCCCGTTTTTCCTCAGCTGAGTGCCACTGCCAGTCCATCCTGTCGATTGACAATACCAATTCTTCCTCTGCTAACTTAGTGCCAGCCCTCCCTCTGCTGACTGGAAAAGCCAGTCAACCGTCAGTGCCGGCCATTCCTCTTTCGAATGTTAGTGCCATTTTTTCCCCTGCCGAGAGTTGGTGCCTCTCCCTCCTTTGTTCACTGGCAGCGCCGATATTCTTTTGTCGAGCGTCGGTGCCAGTTTTTTCTCCGTCGATTAGCAGTACCGCTCGCCTTTCCGGCTTTGTCTGAGTGCCGCTCGCATTCTCGCGCTTGCCGAGGGAACGTTGCTTTGTTCTGTCTCTATTTGCTGTGTACGCTCTTGCATCTCATTAGCGCGGCAATGCTTTCACCTGATTTATCAACATTGCTTTCATGTCATCTCGCTCCCCTTAACCCCTCCCCCCCCCTTGACGGTGTTCAAATTCACCGCATTCTTGCTTCCTCCCAATTATCGAACTCCGACATTGCAAACAGCTTTGCAACATCACTCCGTAAACCCCAGTCACCGCCGCATCATCGGAACGCAAAATGACCATGCAATTGCAAATATGCTCCTCGCGAGGCCTTTCACCCCCTCGCCCGGTGAATGTTGCATGCCGCCGCCCAACATATCACGCGCTGGGATTGCAAGCTGAAATCCCCCCCCCCTCCGCCCCCTCTTGTTCTCTCCCCTCTATCTCCCTTCCGTACTCCTCCCTTTCGCCTCTCGCCTTTATCTCCGCTCCCCTCTTACTCCCCTCTCGGCTCTCGCTCTCTCCCCTCCCTCCTCCCTTATCTTCTCATCCTTTTTTACTCTCACTACTCTCCCCTCCCTTTTCCACCTGTACCTCCCCACTCTCCCTCTTCGCAACCCCCTCCTCCCTTGTCCTCTCAACCCACCATTCTTACCCTTCTCTCTCCCTTTCCCTCCCGTCCCCCACCATTCTTAGCCTTCTCACTTACCCCTCCCTCTCCCTTTCCTTCCCGTCCCCCTCCCCTTCCACCTTCGCAAGCCCCCTCCTCGCTTACCCCCTCACCCCCTCTCTCACCTCCCCTTCCCACCCCTACCCTCCACTCTCCCTCCGCTTCCCCCTCCCCGTCCCCCCTCTGCTTCCCCCTCCCCTTCCACCCTCGCATCCCCCTCGCTTACCCCTCCCCCTCGTCCCCCCTCTCTCCGTATCCCCTCATCACTCATCTGTCTCTCTCATCCCTGACTAACTGACTGAGACAGACTGACTGAGACTGACCGACTGACTGAGACTAACAGACAGACAGACTGACTGAGACAGAAAGACAGACAGACAGATCGACTGACTGACCGACCGACCGATTTTTTGGCTTCGTCTTGAATCTGACTTTAGGGGAGGGGGGAGGGGGGAGGGGGGATGTTACCCAATGCTAGCCAACGTCTCTCTGTTCTTTGACAGCGTCGTACGATAGTCTATTCCTAATTTTCTCATTTCCTATATTTCTTCTTTCTTTTTTTCCCCCCATCGTTTTATCCGTCTTCTTTTTCTTCTCCTTTGTCCCTTCATATCTTCCTCTTCCTTCTCCTTCCAATTTCCCCTTCTCTTCTCCTACTTCTCCTCCTCCTCCTCCTCCTCTTTTCCCTCCTCCTCCTCCTCCTCTTTTCCCTTCTCCTCCTCCTCCTCCTTTTTCCCTTCTTCTTCTCCTCCTCCTCCATCTTTATTTTATTCTCCGCCGACTCCCTCGCAGCTGTCACCCCTTTCATTTTCATTTTCTGTTTTGCATCACAGAGCTCAGGAATGTGTACTGTCACCATTAAAGTGAATTATTTTGCTATTGCTGTCACTTTCATTTGACAATTATGTTATTAAATAGTGGGGGTCGTTGTAGTGGGGGTTGGTTGTAGTGGGGGTTGGTTGTAGTGGGGGTTGGTTGTAGTGGGGTTGGTTGTAGTGGGGGTTGGTTGTAGTGGGTTGGTTGTAGTGGGGGGTTCGTTGTAGTGGGGGTTCGTTGTAGTGGAGGTCGTTGGAGAGGGGGGGTCGTTGTAGTGGGGTGTTCGTTGTAGTTGGGGTTCGTTGTAGTGGGGTTCGTTGTAATGGGGTTTGTCGTAGTGGAGGGGGGTCATTGTAGTTGGGGTTCGTTGTAGTGGGGGGGTCGTTGTAGTGGGGGTCATTGTAGTAAGGGTTCATTGTAGTGGGGGTGCGTTGTAGTGGGGGATCGTTGCTGTAGAATCTTTAGCGTTTTTTGGTTATTAAGGCAGCGAAGGTAAAATTCCAACGAATGCCGTTTTTTTACAATATGCCAACCCAAGTGACATAAAACAAGAATTATGAAAACAGAAAAACGTATCTAATTCCCACCGAAATTATAGTCATTTTCGTTATAATAAAGAGACACTGGAAATAAAATTCTATCAAGTCAAGAATTATAATGCTTTAGACTCTCCTAAATATAATAAACAAATAAATAGGTAAGCAAAATTATGATAATGATGATGCTAAAACAATCATTACTGTGATAATTTTCATTATTATCAATTAATATCATCATATATTTGTATTATTGTTAGTATCATTATCATCTTTGTATTATCATGACTATCATTACTATTATCATCATTATCATCAATATTATTATCATTATCATCATCATTGTCATTATTACTATTATTATACCACAAGGTCTCTCGTCTCGTTAACATTATCTTATTTCATCATTATCAATCACTATCATTACTAACACCATTATGATCATTTTTATTATCATGTCATTATTGTCATCATTACTATTATCATTAATAATATGATCATTATTATCATCATTATCATTATCATAACCATCATCAGTCATTATCATTATTTTTATCATCATCATCATTATCATTATTATTATTATCCTTATTATCATTATCATTACTATTATCATCATCATCATCATTACTATCACTATTACTATACTACCAGGTCTCTCGTCCCCACAGTCCTTCGTGTACCTCCTCCTCTGTCTCTGCTTCCTTCTCTCCCTCTACTTCTTCGCTTCACTTTTTCCTATGTATATCCCCCTCCTCCTTTACAATTCTCCCTCTGTTTCTGTTTCCGCCTCTCTTGTTAAAACACCTCCTTCTTCTCTTTATTTCTCCTCCACTAGATTTCCCTTCTTTTTCTCCACTTCCTCTCCCTCTACTTCCTACTTGCCTCCAACTTCGCCTCTCCCGCAATCATGGATCTACTATCTCTCTCCCTTCCTCTTTCTCCTCTTCCTATGCCACGACCACGAGCTCTCTTACTTCTACTCCTTTTCCCCCTCTTCCCCCCCTCCTCCTCAATCCTCCCTCTCCATCCAGCTCAACCTCGGCGTCTACCCTATCTCTCCCTTACTCGCTCTCCCTCTTTCTCCTCCTCCTATGCCACGACCACGAGCTCTCCTCCTCCTACTCTCTCTCCTTTTCCCTCCTCTCCCTCCCCTCCCTCCTCCTTCTCCACCCAGCTCAACCTCGGCCTCGGCCCTATCTCTCCCTCTTTCTCCCCCCCCCTCCTCCTCCTCCTCTTTCTCCCCCCCCCCTCCTCCTCCTCCTCTTCTCCTTCTTCTTCTTCCTCCTCCTCCCTCCTTTCTCCTTCCTCCTCCCTCTCCACCCAGCTCAACCTCGGCCTCTGCCCTACCTCTCCCTTTCTCGTTCTCCCTCTTTCTTCTCCTCCTGTGCCACGACCACGGGCTCTCCTCCCTCCTCCTTCCTCCTTCTCCCTCCTCTCCCTCCCCTCCCTCCTCCCTCTCCACCCAGCTCAACCTCGGCCTCAGCCCTATCTCTCCCTCTTTCTTCCCCTCCTCCCTCCTCCTCCCTCCTTTCTCTTTCCTCCTCCCTCTCCACCCAGCTCAACCTCGGCCTCTGCCCTCCCTCTCCCTTCCTCGTTCTCCCTCTTTCTTCTCCTCCTATGCCACGACCACGAGCTCTCCTCCTTCCTCCTTTCTCCTCCTCTCCCTCCCTCCCTCCCCTCCCTCCTCCCTCTCCACCCAGCTCCACCACGTCCTCTTCCCCCCCCTCTCCCTCTCCCCACCCTCCCCCTCTCCCCCTCGGCACACTCGCGTGCCCCAAAGCCCCGAAATGCAACAGCCATTCGCCGACCGTTCGCCATTCGCCGGCCGGGGTTGCCCATCACCGCAGAATCAGCCCGACAATGGCCTCGCGCAATCCCAATTTGCATCGTTCATTTAAAACAGTTAGATCAGAGTAATTAAAATAATAGTGTCTCTTTTTTTTTACAATAATAATAGATATTATTATTGTTGTGATCATTACAATTCCGCGCTTTAGAGTCTGCGCGCAAACGAAGCGGAAATCCCCCTGTAAGCTACATATCAATAGATTAAAACAACATACCAAATGCAATAGATCTCAACAACACAATGATGCTGTGCTGAATAGAACAATGGCCGACTTTTGTCGACTAATTCCAGCCCCAACGATTATTGTTTACAAAAGTTTGTGCATCGAAATATATATATATATATATATTCACATATTAATTCACAGCACCGAAAAAAATAATATGAAGATTCGGCCGAATTCGGACCCACATTTAATTCCCGCAGAGGAAAATAATTCATATATTCCCCCGCTTTTATGATCAAATTCATTGTAATATCAGCGGGGAAACCAATAAGGGGCCTGGCACAGCGCTACGGGTTTGACTCTTTGACCCGGGCTCTCTCTCAACAAACAACCAATATCAAAGTTATTTCAAAATGCACAACTAACAACGCTAATGAATAAATATAACTGCCCTTTCGAAAGAGCACGAGCACCCGCAAACACACACACATCCCCGTCAAAAAGTGAATTAAAAGTGCTATCAAAACATCCACTGCCCATGAATCCACTGACGGCTGTGCAATATGTTTTTATAAAGCCGATAACTATTCGCACACGTGTTGGTAAGTGCCCGCAGTGTGGGGAGCAGTGCCAGGCAAGGGTGCCATGACGCTCCGAGCGGGGGCAGAAACAGGGCACGCGCGCACACACTGCACTTAGGGCGCCGGCCATGATGGCCAGGCCTCGGCCCTGGAAGGCGAGGGAGTGCCCGCCTAGGGGTGCCAAGATCAAGCGCATTCCTGAGGGATCGCCAGGGACGCCCTGTCGAGCCCACAGAAGGCGAGGGGGAGGGGGGGGGGGGAGGAGGGGCGCGGCACGACCACCAAACACAGATGCAAATAGTCGTTGGAGCTGAGGCCGACGGAGAGTCCAGGGGGCGGGGCACTCGAGCCCAAGGTAAATGACACCTGAGGGTTGTACAAACACGCGGGCCGGGAGCAACAGCACACGGGTACATGCGCGGAGTACCGAGCGGAACGCGGACGTGCTCGCAAGGACCCTCCACGGCCGCGCACACCCGCACGCACACGCAAACAGACACAGACACACACGCACACACCAAACAAACACACGCGGAGACACAGATACTCACACCCAGACACATACATCTCCTAAAACACACACATAAACAAACACACACACGCATAAACAAACCTACAGGGAAGATGCAACGAACAAGCAACAGTGCGCGTTGCATACACAAATTCCATCAATTAGGATCTTCGGTCGTTGCGCACGAGAGAATGCGCGCCTTGGCCGTCCGGGAGTGAACGCGCCGAGGAATGCTAAACGGACGACGCTAACGCAATCAACGCCACTTTGCAAATTGATTCCGACCTAAAATCAGTAGATAATGCAAGCGAGAGCAATTCCCACAACAATAATGATATTAATGTCCCTAATCGTTCTTATTATCATTTACATTGTCGTTATCAGTATATTACGAACTACAAAATGAAAACAAAATAGTAATATCAAAGCGAATCTATGATAGAAAAAAGCAAAAAATAAGAACAACAATTACATCATCGTAATTACTATTATCTCTATCATTATCATTATCATGATTATTACCATTACCATCTTCCCAATCAACAGTATCAGAGAAATAATAAGAAGAGTGATAATACCCAAACATAACAATAATGATGATATATAGATATAATATCTATAAACAGCTCCGAAAACGACAATCAACGATAACCAAGATAATAATAATAAAAAAATAATACTTGTAATAATAACGCTAAACACAGCAACCAAAAACACTAACGATTACCCACAGAGAAGAAGAAAAAAAAAAAAAAACAGCAACTCCTTCCTTTATTGCGAGACGCGGCCGGGCCTCGTTGCACCGCCCTCCGTGCAACGAAGGCCGCCCCCGCCCGCCGCTCTTCATCACGACGCCTCACGCCCCCACCCCACCCCCTCCCTCCCTTCCCCCACCTCCACCCCACCACCCCCCGTCCTAAGCTTCTTCCCGCGAGAAGTCCGGAGACACCGTAAAAATCCGCGGTTATTGCGCAATCTACATGATAATCGCTCTCATAATGAGCGCCAGAAGTTTAATTAACAGTTCTGGAGCGCGATGGGCCCGCGAGGCGACGGCCGGGGGGGGGGGGTCGTCGCCGCCTTCGCTCGGGGTCCCGCGCCCGGGTCTCCGTTCTCCTCCTTTCCTATTCCCCTCTTCCTTCTCCCATCTCCCCTCTTCTTCCAACTTTTCTCATCTCCCTTCATCATTCCACTTCTCTTATTTTCCTTCTTCCTTTTATTTCTCCCTTTTCGTTTTATCTTTCTGCTTCCTTTCTCTTTTTCCCCCACCTCCGCCTTCCCCCTCTCCTCTCCCTTGACCTATTCCTATCTATTTTCTCCCTCTTTCCTCCTCATCCCTCCCTCCTCTCTTCACCCTCCTCCTCCTCCTACTTCCCCACCCCACTTCTCCCTTACCTTATTCCCACCCCCTTCCTTCCTTCCTCCCATCTTCCCTCTCCCTCCCCTTCTCTCCCTTCCCGCCCACTCGCTCACCTTGCGCCACCGCCTCCACGCCCACACGCCCACCTCCTGCTGTTGAATCAACGTGGCGTAAACAGCGACAAGCCACAACGGCCGGCTCTTCCACTCTCCCACTTCCATCTTCGTGTTATTTTTGCCACGTTGATTCTATCTTTATCTTCATGCTGCTGTTGCCACATTTTCTCTTCTCTGCTATTTTATGACTTTAAATTGTTAAAGTTTTCTTTATTCTCTCAATCTTCCTCTAGCGAAGCGCTGTCGGCATTGTTCATTAACGCCGTCCGCATAAATGCAAATAGGAATTAAGTTTAAGTAAATCACACATAATTTATATATGAACACACACACACACACACACATGTACACAAAAACACACACACACACATGTACACACACACACACACAATGTACACACACACACACACACACACACACACACACACACACACACACACACACACACACACACACACATATATATATATATATATATATATATATATATATATATATATATATATATATATATATGAGAGAGAGAGAGCGAGAGAGAGAGAGAGAGAGAGAGAGAGAGAGAGAGAGAGAGAGAGAGAGAGAGAGAGAGAGAGAGAGAGAGAGAGAGAGAGAGAGAGAGAGAGAGAGAAGAGAGAGAGAGAAAGGGAAAGGGAAAGGGAAAGGGAAAGGGAAAGGGAAAGGGAAAGGGAAAGGGAAAGGGAAAGAGAAAGAAAGAAAAAAAAGAAAAAGAAAGAAAGAAAGAAAGAAAGAAAGAAAGAAAGAAAAGAAAAAAAAAGCGAGCGTTATCGTGTCTCTCCTCTCTCCATCCCGGTCCCTGCGCCCCGACCCCCCGTGCCGCCTCCCCCGCCATGCAGAGCGCGTGAGCGGAGCGAATCGAGAAAAGAAGAAGCAATTAAGCCGAGGCAAAAAGAGAGCGACAGGAGCGCCGGAGAAGAGAGCATTCCTCCTGCGCCGCGGAGAGCCCTCGCCGCCCCTTTCCGATGAGGGCGGGTGGGCGGTGGGGCGGCGGGGCGGCGGTGAGGGCGGCGAGGCGGCGGTGAGGGCGGCGAGGCGGCGGTGTGGGCGGCGGGGCGGTGAGGGCGGCGAGGCGGCGGTGTGGGCGGTGTGGGCGGTGTGGGCGGCGGGGCGGCGAGGCGGTGCGGGCGGCTTCTTGGATCTATCAAATTAGAATCAGAAAGTAACTCTTCTTCATGAATGGACCGCTTGTGTCCTGCTGGGAATCTGGGCGGGGAGGGGACGGGAGGGGAGGGGAGGGGAGGGGAGGGGAGGGGAGGGGAGGGGATGGTCATGGGGGAGAAGGGAAGGAGGACGGGAGGAGAGGAAAGAAGGAGAGGGGCAGAGGGGAAGAAGGGGGAGGGAAGGGGAGTTGGGGGAAGATGAAAAGAGGAAAGGGAGGACGGGAAGATGAAGGGGGGAAAAGGAGGATAGGAAAAGGAAGGAGGGACAAGGGGAGGGGAAGATGAAGGGAGGAAAGGTAGGACGGACAAGAAAGGGGGAAAGGGAGGGAGGAGGAAGATAAAGGGGAGGGAAGAGGAGGGGGATGATGAGGGAGGGAAGGGAGTAGGGGAAAGGGAGGGGCAAAGGAAGGAGGGAAAAGAGGAGGGGCAAAAGAAGGAGGAAGATGAAGGTGAAAAGGGAAGAGGGGAAAAGGAAGGTTGGTCAAGAGAAGGAGGAAGATAAAGGTAGGAAAGGAAGGAGGGGAAGATGAAGGGAGGAAAGGGTGGAGGAGAGAAGAGAGGAAGGACATCCTGAAGATCCGCATAAAACGAGCAGGATGTGAACGTTTGCTCTCGTGTTTGCTCGGTTTCTCTCGGTCGGTCTCGTTTTGTGTCTGTCTATTTTCCCATTTGACTTTTACATTCAATACAGCGGTGCATGTCAACAGGCACCCACATGCAATGAGACAGACAGACAGACACACGCAAACATTCTTTCCTTCTCCTTTTCTCTCTCTCCATCCCTTTCCCCTCTTTCCTCTCTCTCTCTTTCTTTCTCTTTCTCTCTCTCTCTCTCTCTCCCTCTCTCTCTCTCTCTCCCCTCCCTCCCTCTATCTGTCCTTCCCTCCCTCCCTCCCTCTATCTGTCCTTCCCTCCCTCCCTCTATATGTCCTTCCCTCCCTCCCTCCCTCTATCTGTCCTTCCCTCCCTCCCCCTCCCCCTCCTTCTATCTGTCCTTCCCTCCCTCCCCCTCCCCCTCCCTCTATGCCATTCCATCCCTCCCATTATCTGCCCCCCCCCCCCTCCAACCCGCTCGAGGCAACAACGTTCGGGATTGTTAAGCCAGTCACAGCGGAGTGCTTTAGGGCCGATCTCCCCCGCGATTTATCGGGGAATGTGACCCTAATGGCAACTGGAATCTAATTACGTAAGGCAACCCGTTCCGTACGCACCTCCCACTACCCTCGGGGCATTTCCGTGTCATAACCGCCGCCATGGAATCGGGAACGGCCGTGCGAGGACATCGGGTCGCCATCGGGAACGCCGCGTGTTGGAATCGCCGAACGGGAGGGGCTGGGGTTGGGTGGATGGGGGGGGGGGGAGAACGGGGAAGGCTAGGGGTGTGGATGGGGGGGAAAGCTGGGTGGATAACGTCGCTCCTATTTTCAATCTCCCTTTCTATCTATTTCTCTTTCCTCTCTTTCTCTGCTCCGTCTCTCTCGCCTTCTAACTGTCCATTTCCTTCTCCCTCTCCCTCTCTCTCCCTCTCCCTCTCCCTCTTCCTCTCCCTTGCCCTCTATCTCTGTCCATCTCCATTTCTCTCTCCATCTTCCTCCCTCTTTCAATGTCTCTCACGTCAGTATCCATTTCCGTCTTCCCTTTTCTCTATGCCATTCCCTCTCCCCCACCGTCTTTCTTTGTCCCTCTCCCTCCCCTTTCCATCTCTATCTCCATCTCCCTCCCCCTCTCTCGTTTCTTCTCCCCCACTCTCATTCTCACCCTCTTTCTCCCTACCCCCTTCCCTTTTCCTCTCCTCCTTCCCTCCCCTTTCCTCTATCTGCCCTTCCTTCCATTTCCTCTCCCTCCCCTTCTCTGTTTCCCTCTCTATTACCTTCTCCCTCCCCTTCTCTGTTTCCCTCTCCTTCCCCTTCACTATTTCTCTCTCCATTTCCCTCTCCCTCCCCCTATTCCTCCCCTTCTCTATTTCCCTCTCCCTCCCCTTCTCTGTTTCCCTCTCCTTCCCCTTCACTATTTCTCTCTCCATTTCCCTCTCCCTCCCCCTATTCCTCCCCTTCTCTAGTTCCCTCTCCCTCCCCTTCTCTATTTCCCTCTCCTTCCCCTTCTCTATTTCCCTCTCCCTCCCCTTCTCTAGTTCCCTCCCCCTCTCCCTCCACTTCTCTATTTCCCTCTCCTTCCCCTTCTCCATTTCCCTCTCCATTCCCTATCCAATTCCCTCTCCTTCCCCTTCTCTATTTCCCTCTCCCTCCCCTTCTCTATTTCCCTCTCCCTCCCCCTCTCCCTCCACTTCTCTATTTCCCTCTCCTTCCCCTTCTCTATTTCCCTCTCTCTCCCCCTCTCCATTTCCCTCCCACCAAATCAACGAACTATCTATCGACCGGCCCTTGTTCATGTGTCATTTCATAAAAGAAGCAATTTCGCCAAATGAACACGAATATACATAATTCACTAATCACTAGCGATCGGATTACACGTCGCATAAATAAAAATCTCTCATTTTTCAGCAATAATTTTTCAAAACTTTTCATTATAATGATGGTGTTGATGGCAAGCGCCGCCAGACTCATTAAGCCCTTACTCATTAATAACATTTCGCTTTTGAATATCAAAGTGATAAAATCACTGGCTAATTACCAATTTAACACGGTGACGTAACGATAAACTGAAATAAAAAAAAGCAAAATAAAAGAGAAAAAAGAACATATATGAATAAATCAAAAGTTTCCCCGAATTCGCTTCATCTTCGTCTGCCATAAACAAATAATGATAATAATAACAACAACAACAACAACAACAACAACAACAACAACAACAACAACAACAACAATAATAATAATAATAATAATAATAGATAAAAAATAAAGAAACTAAAGATGTGTCGGAGAAAAAAAAATAGCTGGAAAAATATTCACGTAGATTTCGCTTCGTCTTTGCTTACGATAACAGGAAAAAAAGAACCGAAAAAAACGAAAAATGCGAAAGAAAAAACATGCCCGAAATCTCGTAGATTTCGGCTACGAAAACAGGGAAAAAAGCGAAAAATACGATGGAGAGAAAAAAAATAAACATAGAAAAAAGATCCTCGCAGATTTCGCTTCATCTCCGCCTACGATAACACACACACAAAATAATAATAATAAAAAAAATAATAATAATAATGATAATAATACGGAAGAAAAAACAAACATGAAAAAATATATCATCGCAAGTTTACATTTATCTTCGCTTACGATAACCAAAAAAATAAATAAATAAATAAATAAATAAAACAAAAAAATAAAAATAAAAAAATAATAATACAATTAAAAAAACGAAGTTAAAAAAAATTACATAAATAAACAGGAAAAAAAAGACTCCCCAGATTTCGCTCCATCTTCGCCTACGTGCTCCTAATGATAATGACTTCCGGTATGCTGATCACCGCCTTCGTTCTCATTATCATCTTTAGCGCTCTCCCTCCTCGCGCGTTAACGTTATTACATTTTTCTTCTTATTAAACGACGTATATTTCTTCTTCTCTTCCCTCTCTCGACGCATCGCCCTTTCAGTTATATTAATTTAATCAATGCAACTGTCCTTACTGTTATGACGACGGAAATTACGGTAATGACGATTGCATTCCGTATCCGTACAACGCATTTACGCAAAGTGTTATTTTAAATCTCTCTACAACGTCGCAGAAAGGGTAAATTTATGAAAAAAGAAAATACAAATCGTACAGAGTGGATTAAACCATTAAAAAGAGAGAGAAAGTACGACCAAAAATAACGGAGAACAGAAAGGCACGAGAGAGAGAGAGAGAGAGAGAGAGAGAGAGAGAGAGAGAGAGAGAGAGAGAGAGAGAGAGAGAGAGAGAGAGAGAGAGAGGGAGAGAGAGAGAGAGAGAGAGAGAGAGAGAGAGAGAGAGAGAGAGAGAGAGAGAGAGAGAGAGAGAGAGAGAGAGAGAGAGAGAGTGAGAGAGAGAGAGTGAGAGAGAGAGAGAGAGTGAGAGAGAGAGAGAGAAAGAGAGACAGAGAGAGAGAGAGAGAGAGAGACAGAGAGTGAGAGAGAGAGAGAGAGAGAGAGAGAGAGAGAGAGAGAGAGAGAGAGAGAGAGAGAGAGAGAGAGAGAGAGAGAGAGAGAGAGAGAGAGAGAGAGAGAGAAAGAGAGAGAGAGAGGAAGAGAGAGAGAGAGAGAGAGAGAGAGAGAGAGAGAGAGAGAGAGAGAGAGAGAGAGAGAGAGAGAGAGAGAGAGAGAGAGAGAGAGAGGGAGAGAGAGAGAGAGAGAGAGAGAGAGATGGCACAGACCGTGATTACCAGTCTTTCCCTCCCGACGGTCGCCGCGAGAATATCATTAATAGAAACTGGAATTAATGCAAAGACGACGTTGTAGGAAGGTAGAATGGGGGACGAGGAGGAGGAGGAATGGGGAAATGGGAAGGAGGAAGAGAGACAGGAGATGGGGATAGAGAAAGGGAAAGGAACAGAGGAGGAGGAGGAGGAAGAAAAAGAAGAAGAAGAAGAAGGAAAGGGAGGAGGAGCAGGAGGAAGAAGAAAAGGAAGGAGGAGCAGGAGGAAGAAGAAGAAGAGGAGGAAATGGAAGGAGGAGCAGGAGGAGGAAGAAGTAGAGAATGAGGAGAAGAAGATGGAGGAGGAGTAAGAACAAGGCGAGGGAAGGCGGACAAAAGAACTAGCAAACACAAGAAGAAAAAGTCAAATGAAATGATGAAACGGAAACATACCTGATTTTTCACAGATCCAGAAACAAACGAAAAGGTTAAAGACAGAGCGATAAAAGGGACAAAAGGAAGTGGGAAAAAAGTAAACAAAAAGTACGAGAGGATTTAAAAAAAACACTCATCATTCTCCTCCATTTAAATAACGTTATGGCGAGAGTCAATCTTTCGCTAAGAATATAACTTCTTCCTTTATTTCCCCTTTTTTTGCAAATGTAAAAAAGAAAATCCTACAATGTGAATTTTTGGAGGAGAGGAGGGAGGGAGGAGGGGGTAGAGGGAGAGTGGGGGAGGGGGGGGGGTCGCACATTCAAGGTGAGAACAAAGACCCTGAACACAATGAGGGTGCAGGGGGAGGGGGAGGGAGAGAGGGGGAGAGAGAGGGGGAGTGAGGGGAAATTTTCTTGGTAAAACTTTTCGAAAGTGAACTTGCGCCAGTGGGTACTGTGGCGGCACGTGAAACAAGAGTCAATAGTGGCTGGGGAAGGGAGAATAGGCGAGGGGGCTAATGTATGAAAAGGGCACGGGGAGAGAAATGCGACGGGGAAGGTGGAGAGGAGGAGAGAGGGGAATGGGGACAGGAGGAAAGAAGGGAATGGGGACAGGAGGAGAGAGGGGAATGTGGAGAGGAGGAGAGAGGGGAATGTAGAGAGAAATGCGACAGGGAATGTGGAGAAGAGGAGAGAGGGGAATGGGGACAGGAGGATAGAAGGGAATGGGGAGAGGAGGAGAGAGGGGAATGTGGAGAGAGGGGAATGGGGACAGGAGGAAAGAAGGGAATGGGGACAGGAGGAGAGAGGGGAATGTGGAGGAGGAGGAGAGAGGGGAATGTTGAGATAAATGCGACGGGGAATGTGGGTGGAGAGGAGGAAAGAGGGGAATGTGGAAAGGAAGAGAGAGGGAGATGTGGAGAGGAGAAAGGGGAATATGGAGAGGAGGGGAGACGGGAATGGGGGAGAGGAGGAGAGAGGGGAATGGGGACAGGAGGGGAGAGGGGAAGGTGGAGAGAAGGAGAGGGAAATGTGGAGGGAAGAAGAGGGAAATGTGGAGAGGAGGAGAGAGGGGAATGTGGAGAGGAGGAGAGAGGGGAATAGGGAGAGGAGGAGAGAGGGGAATGTGGAGAGGAGAGACAGGAATGTGGAGATGGATAGGGACAGCGCGAAGAAGGAAGGGAGGGAGGGAGGGAGGAGAAGAGGAGGTGAGGAGGGAAAAGGGGGATACAGTGAGAAAGGAAAAGGGAAAGGGAGTGGGATGGAGAAGGGGAGGCCAGAAAGGAAGAGGGAAAGAGAGACAAACGGGAAAAGTAAAGAATATCATTATAAGAAATGGAGAAACAAGAAGAAATACATTAAAAATCATTTCTTGAAATAAGTAAGAGAGAGGAATGTCGATGTTACAGAAAAAAAAACGTAACCCTACTTACCTTACCTCATCAGACATCAAAGTTTATCCCGCTTTTAAAGACCCTTTGGAACAGCTGACTTTACACGCAGTAATCCCCTTAACCAAACAAACAAACAAATAAAAAAACGTAAAATAAACAATCCTCCCACAAACAGTGACGCAATACGGTGACGTCGAGAAGCAGGCGACCCCGTATTCAGTATCAACACTGCAACGTACCTAATGGATGAACCGTATTCATGTTGACAAATGTGGAAAAGGTATGAATGAGAACGAACATCGTCACATTACAAGAGATGTATTTCTGACGAAGATATAATCGAAACCGGTCAAAATACGTCTCTTGTATTGCGAAGATATTCGTTCTCATTCGTACCTTTCCACATTTGTCAACATGGATACGGTTCATCTATTAGTTAAGTTGTAGTGTTGATAGTGAATACGTACCTTTCCACAACTACCTAATGGAGTAGACCAGACCGTTACCTCCTCCCATGGCACCATAAATTACAGCTTCGGTCGCCTCTTCGTCACACGGAAGGTAACCGGATGAGCCTGAGTAACGGCGCGGTAAGGAAAAAAAAAAAATAAGTGTCGCAGTTGACTGAACTTGTTACGTTACCATAAATCCGTGTGCGTGGTTTTCTGCTGCGCTTTGTGTCGTTGTTGATTTTGTTTACAATAATCGTCGCAAGGAGAACTATTTTTTTTGATAAGATAAATATATTTTCAAGGTTAAGGGCGAATATGCACGCGCACACACATTATATTTACCCAAGTTTGAGTACTTCCGATATTTTTTTGTCTTACCATGCGGCGGGAATAAAAATAGTAAACATAAACCAATTTAAAAATAAATACGGTCACATCTGGCAAATGCATGTGTACCTAAAAAATGTTGACAAATAAACTGCATCATCTCTTCTATTATCAACGCTAACTGTCCCTTATTGCTTTAACTGAACCTTCAAGTTAAACTCTTGCTCTATAAACTCGAATCATCTTAATATACAACTGCAGTCCATGTCAATTAAGACCAGCATTCCCCCTTTCAGCATCAGCCATTTTAAGACCAAAAAGAACTGAACTGTGCACTAAACTGACACTCTATTCGTCCGTGCCTTCGACCTTTCCGTCTTTCCGTCCGTCCGTCCGTTCGCCCCTCCGCCTGTACGTTGGTCGGTCCATGCCTATGCCTGCCGGTCTCTCATACAATCGTTCCCCCTCTCCCTCTCCCTCACCCTTTCCCTCTCCCTCTCTCACTCCCATCTCCCACTCCCTCTCCCTCTCCCTCTCCCCCTCACATCTCCCACTCCCTCTCCCTCTCCCTCTCCCATTTCCCCTCCCTCACCCTAGCGTTCAAACATAATAGATAAAGTGAAAATCTTTTTAATAGCCTGTACATCTGGAATTGCATTATTTGGGCCAAAATGAATTTCTGTTTTTTAGGTAACTACGGTGAAAGGCAGCGTGCATGACTGGGAAAATACATTCACGAAAAATATGCAGTGACGCACTTCAAAGTCCAAAAGTAATGCAATCAGCTGACCCACTATACAAATTTTGATATTTGTTCTATCAAAAGGTTGGCTATTGTGATGCACAAAAGCAGAACCTTTTTATATGTTTTACATTTTGTGTTACTGTTTTGTAATTTTTGTTTCAATTCGTGTGACTTTCTATGTATATATATGTATATGTATACGTATGTGTATACATATATGTGTGTGTGTGTGTGTGTGTGTGTGTGTGTGTGTGTGTGTGTGTGTGTTGGTGTGTATGTATGTACGTGTATGTACGTGTATGTACGTGTATGCACGTATATGTGTATGTATGTGTATGTGTATGTGTATGTGTGTGAGAGAGAGAGAGAGAGAGAGAGAGAGAGAGAGAGAGAGAGAGAGAGAGAGAGAGAGAGAGAGAGAGAGAGAGAGAGAGAGAGAGAGAGAGAGAGAGAAAAGGGGTGTGTGTATGTGTGTAATATGAACATGTGTGTTGAGCACGCAAATACGAGTGCACATTTGAAAGTACTAATGTTTGTATGAATCCTTCAATCCAGACCCTTACTCCTCCACCGCCTCCTCCTTCCGTAATTACAACGCCCCTTCCTATTCCCCCTTCCCTCTTCCTCATTCCTCCCTTCCCCCTTCCTCCCTTCCTTCCCCTCCCCCTTCCCCCCATTCCTCCTTCATCTTCCCCTTTCCTCTTCCTCCTTCCCTTCCCCCTCCCCCTTTCCTCCTTCCCTTTCCCCTTTCCTCCTTCCTCTTCCCCCTTTTCCCCCTTCCTCCTTCCCATTCCCCCTTCCCCTCCCCTTCCCCTTCCCTTCCCCTTCCTCTCCCCCCGCACCGCCCCGTGCCACGTCCCCGTCGTCCGCCCCCGCAGCAGCATTCCCCGGCTCCTCCTGACGGGGGCCGTTCGTAACTGGCCCCCGTCACGCTGCCTGCCCCCGCCCGAGTAGCTAATAGAGTCCGCCCGCCTCTGTAATCGCCGCCAGCAGTTAGACCCGAACCGTATCACCATTCCCGGTTACTTGCCGCAGTACATCGAACGGCTCCCGAACCACGGGGAGTGACGAGGGGCGCTCGCCGACGTACGCGCGCACACACACACGCGCGCACATACACACACACACACACACACACACAGACACATACACATACACATGCGCACACACACACACGCACAGTCACACGCACACACACACATACGCACACGCACACGCACACGCACACGCACACGCACACGCACACACAGGCGCATACCATCCGTTTAATAAGGCACGTAATAAGCCGGCTGGAACCGCGGTCGTACTGGCATAACGATCTCAAGGGGGGGAGGGGGGGAAGGGGGAAACCCGCGACTGTCATTTTCCATCTCCGTAATTGGGTCTACGTAACCGCTACGAGTGGGGGTCGTTGCGAGAGGCGTTTCGGGGCATCGCGGTTCGTCATCTCGGGAAGACATCTCTCTGCTTCTCCGCTTTTCCCTCCCTCGTTCACCTCCTCCTCCTGTTCGTCACTATTAGTACTACTCATCATCACTAACACTAGCACCACTATTCCCACTCCTCATCATCCTCATCCTCATCGTCACCATCATCACATAACACCCTCAATACCTGTGACAGTGTCATCATCATCATCACCACCACCCTCACATCACCATCATCATATCACCTCCACCATCATCATCCCCATCACCCTCACTCTCCTCACCATCACCACCACCAATACCTATAACAGCATCACCATCCCCATCCCTCTCATCCCCACCCCCACCCATCCCCCTCCCTGCCTGCATCTCCATCCACCTCCCCCCCCTCCCCAACGGCCACTTCCTGTCGCCGCTTCCTCGCGCCCCGTCACACAACGGCCTCCTTCATACGGCAGAGAGGGAGACGCTCTGGGCCCGCTCGCGATTCATGCAAAACCCGCCCGGACACAACTCTGCTCTCCCGCCCGCTTCGCCCCCACTCGCTCGCTCGCTCTCTCTTTCTGGTGATTTTTTTTTTTTTTTTTTTTGCTTTCTCTCTTTCTCTCTCGCTCTCTATATTTTTTCTCTTTGCTCTCTCTTTCCCTCTTTCTCTTTCTCTCTCTCTCTCTCTCTCTCGCTTTCTCTCTCTCTCATTCTCTCTCTCTCTCTCTCTCTCTCTCTCTCTCTCTCTCTCTCTCTCTCTCTCTCTCTCTCTCTCTCTCTCTCTCTCTCTCTCTCTCTCTCTCTCTCCCCCTCCACCTATTTCCCTCTCCCTCCCTCTTCCCCTTTCTCTGTGTAGCTTTCTCATTTTCTTTCTTTTTCCTTCTCTATTTCTCTTTTTCTCCCCTTCTCTTTTCTCGCTTGCTCATTCATCCTTCCCTTCTGTCCTTCCTTTCTTTCCTTCCTCCCTCTGCTTCTCTTTTTACCTATCCTTTTTTTATCTATCTCCCTCTTCCCCTTTCTCTAACTAGCTTTCTCATTTTCTTTCTTTTTTCTTTCTCTCTATTTCTCTTTTTCTTCCTTTCTTTTCTCGCTTGCTGATTCATCCTTCCCTTCCCTTCCCTTATTTCCTTCCTTCCTTCCGTCCTTCCTTCCTTCCCTTCCCTTCTCTTCCTTCCTCTCCTCTTTTTAACTCTCCTTTTTTTTCTCTCTCTCCCTCTACCCTTCCTCTCCCTCCCCTAACCTTAAATCACTTTATCTAGCCTGAAAAAATCCCAAAAAGATTTTCTAACGAGATAACGGACTCTAAGAAAAGGTCAAGGTAGCTTAAAAATCGGAGGTGAAAAAAAGGGAAGGATTAAAAAGTCTCCCCGATCGGCTCAAGCCCCTCCCCCCCCACACCAAACCATGCCCCCCCCCCCCCCCCGACCGACGCTTTCAAGGAGGAGGAGACCCGCGCTCGGCCATAAATCATGACACGGGGTGAGTCACGCTCCCTCACGCGGCCGGCGCTTCCTCGTCAGGAGGAGGGGGTAGGGTTGGGAGGTATATGGGAGGGGTGGAAGGAGGGAGGGTGGGCGGAGGAAGAGGGGGAGGGGGAGGTGGAGGAGGAGGTGAAGGGGAAGGAAGAGGAGGAGAAGGGGAGGAAGAGGAGGAGGAGGAGGAGGAGGAGTTCATTCCTCAGGCGCGTTCGGGCAGCGTGACGCTCGAGCTGCGTCCCGAAAAACAACGAAAGGACGTCAAAGCATTAGTAACACGCGCTCGAAAACCCGCAATCATCGAGCGTAATGGCGGAAACGTGTAGACGAGCAGGTAATTCCGCGAGCCGTCCAGCCGCCAGCGAGTTATCTTGAACCCAGCCGAGGCAGACCGCGTCTTCTTCCCTCGCAGCTGAGAGCAATTAGATCGATACGGAAACGCCAAAAACAAAGCGAGCAAATCTCCGGCAGCAACAGTACGAAACAAGACGCCGCCGCGAAGCACACGAACGCCGGCGCCAAAGCCATAAATCCGAGGCGGCGATGAACGGCGCGCGGACAAGCCAGGCGATCCCCACCCCACCCCCACCCCACCCCACCCCACCCCCCCGCGCGGCCGAGGCGGACTTCGGCGTGGTCGCGCCCGAGGCTCCTCCTGGGCGGCCGAGGCTCACGTGATCCGGTCGTTCCTTCAACGCCACGACGCCCGCACTTGTGATTACACATTCGCGGTACGTCAGGCTTTGCGTCACGGCCGGCGGGCAGCGAGAGACAGCGCGGGGCAATAAACGGATTAACCCCGGGATTAGGTTAATCGCAGCCATTCCAGACGCCAGGGATAGGACTTGATGGAGAAGGGGAGACGTGGGGATCGCGGAAATCATAGGACACGGAGCCATCCATTTCCGCAGGGGATATGAGCAGCGGTCAACCCCGTGTCATCGTCAGGGTCAAGTCAGGATCGATCCTTGGGCCGGCGGGTCATGCGAGCCCGTAACGATCCTCGGGTTAAAGTGCGCCGTCAACGTTATCTCGAGGCGCCCCCCCCCCCCCCCTCGCGCCTTGCGATGTCTGGCGGACGCGGAGTGTGCCGTCCGGACACAGGTCACCACGGGTCAAACAGACGGGCCCCATTCTCCGCCGAGGTCAAAACGAGTTGCGAAATTCAAACGAGCCATCGTTAAAGGTCCCTAAAGACCCTTGGCCCTGATCCAGAAGTGCCGCAATGGCCCCTCCGACGGCGTGACAAGGGTGCCAGTCACTCGACAAGGGTCACACGCGAAACAATTTCCATTTGAAAAAGCGCTCGCCAGCTGATCTCTTAATAGCTCTTCGTCATAAACAACTCTATAAAATATTTCCCTGTGTCAATTTAGAATTTATAAATTACATATAAATAGACTGTGCTGCCAAGGTCATGTTTTCTCCAAAATTTCCTCGAGGTCAACTTCATTTCGTACAATAAGCAGAGGCATTTGCATGTCTTAAGCATCGGAAATTCTTTACACAAGGGCTCATGTGACTCCAAAGAAGTGGAAACTGTGGAGGAGGAGGAGGAGGAGGAGGAGGAGGAGGAGGAGGAGGAGGAGGAGGAGGAGGCGGAGGCGGAAGAGGAAGAGAGAAGAAGAGAAGGAGGGTTGAGGAAGAGGAGGAGGAGGAGGAAGCAGAAGAAGAAGAGGAGGAGGAGGAGGAGAAGAAGGAGGAAGAAGAGGAAGAAACAGAAGAAGAAGAGAAGGACGGGTGAGGAGGAGGAGGAGGAGGAGGGAGGAGGAGGAGGGGAGGAGGAAACAGAAGAAGAAGAAGAAGAAGAAGAAGAAGGGGGAGGAAAAGGGAGAGGAGAAGGAGAAGGAGAAGGAGAAGGAGGAGGAGTGGGAGGTAGGGGGCACAAGGACAGGAAGGGAAAAAAAAACACTAAACAAGTGGCGTAACGCGGTAAACACTCGAACCGCGGGTGGAAAACGGGCAAAAAAAAAAAAAAAAAAAAAAAAAAAAAAATCCAAAGTGAACGAGAAACACGAAGATGACAATAAACACTCGACTGGAGTGTTCCCCGCGTCTGGCAAAGAAAGTGTGGGGGGGGGGGGAGACTCCGAGACTCCCTGCGCCTTCGGGCTACGCGCTGAAGCTTCGCCGGAAAAGACTCTGAAAACTGACAAAGACTCGAGATAATCGGGGGAGAAAAAGACCTCAAGGAAACGCCGGGTAGAAATAATAGGAGTCCGTTTGTTTTGTTTGTGCGGTTCAAAGGAACAGACTTCAAAGAAAGCCTTCAATATTTTCAAGAGCATAATACAACAAGGAATAGAAACAGAGAGAGAGAGAGAGAGAGAGAGAGAGGGAGATGGTGAGAGAGAGATTGAGAGAGAGAGAGAGAGAGAGAGAGAGAGAGAGAGAGAGAGAGAGAGAGAGAGAGAGAGAGAGAGAGAGAGAGAGAGAGAGAGAGAGAGAGAGAGAGAGAGAAAGAGAAAGAGAAAGAGAGAGAGAGAAAGAGAGAGAGAGAGAGGAGAGAGAAAGAGAGAGAGAGGGAGGAGAGAAAGAGAGAGAAAGAGAGAGAGAGAGAGAGGGAGGAGAGAAAGAGAGAGAGTGAGTGAGAGAGGGAGGGAGGGAGGGAGGGAGAGGAGGGAGAGGGAGAGGGAGAGGGAGAGGGAGAGGGAGAGGGAGAGGGAGAGGAGGGAGAGGGAGAGAGAGAGAGAGAGAGAGAGAGAGAGAGAGAGAGAGAGAGAGAGAGAGAGAGAGAGAGAGAGAGAGAGAGAGAGAGAGAGAGAGAGAGAGAGAGAAAAAAAAATTATAAATGCAATTCATGTAATCATTATTTCACTTTCTCCCTTAACAAGATGTCGAACTTTCACGGTCTACAAAGTGATGACGTCACTATAATAACAATTCTCGGTACTTGCCAAAACTTTAATTAACATCTTTCTCTCTCACTCTTTTATCCACTCCAAATCACTCTTTAACTCACTCTTTCACCCACTCACTAACTCTTTTACCCACTCTTTCTAACTTTTACTCACTCGATTACCCACACTCAATCACTCTTCATGCACTCTCTTACCTCACAATCTTATTCACGTTTTTACCCAGTCACTCACTCTTATTCACTTTTTTACCCACTCTCACTCACTCTTATTAACTTTTTACTCACTCTCACTCACTCTTATTCACTTTTTCCCACTCTCACTCACTCTTTCGACCATGCTCACTCCCTCTCTTACCCTCTTATCACACTCAAATTACCACATTTGATACTGTCACATTCGTTTTCATTATTCTCTCACCCTTCCTTATCATACTTTCTTACTCTGTCCTATCTTACTTTAATTCCCTACTATCTCACTGTCTCCCACTCACATTCCCAGTCCCTCTCTCACTCCCTCATTCTGCACGGCGCCCTTCTATCTCTCTGTGCCCACCCAATCCCCTCCTTCCTTCCGCAATCAACCACTGATTTTATTCTTCATTATATTATCATATTCTCTCCTATCATTCTTTAAATCTTTCCTATCCCATACACCCACTCTTATTCTCCTTCCCTCTCTCACTCCCTCATTTTGCACGCTGCTCCTCTGTCTCCGTCTCTCTATCTCTCCCATACACCCACTCTTATTCTCCTTCCCTCTCTCACTCCCTCATTCTGCACGCTGCCCCTCTATCTCCGTCTCTCTATCTCTCCCATACACCCACTCTTATTCTCCTTCCCTCTCTCACTCCCTCATTCTGCACGCTGCCCCTCTGTCTCCGTCTCTTTATCTCTCCCATACACCCACTCTTATTCTCCTTCCCTCTCTCACTCCCTCATTCTGCACGCTGCCCCTCTATCTCCGTCTCTCTATCTCTCCCATACACCCACTCTTATTCTCCTTCCCTCACTCACTCCCTCATTCTGCACGCTGCCCCTCTATCTCCGTCTCTCTATCTCTCCGTCTGTAAAACCCGCCCACCCGCCCACCCACCCACCACCCGCCCACCCACCTCCTCCTCCCCGCAGCCCACTGCGCTTATCTTCACGCCCTGAGGGTGGCGAGGCGTCTTCTCACGGTCAACTGCGAGACGCTACCGAGCGACTTCGATTTATGGACTTGATTCGGCGATCCTGGCTTCGGAGAAAGCAATGCGGCGTGTTTTCATTTATTGAATCTTTTCTCCTGAAAAGATAGGGGTGAGGGGGAGGGATGAATGAGGAGGAGGAGGAGGGAAGGAGGTGGAGGAGGAGGAGGGATGAATGAGGAGAGGGAGGAGAAGGAGGAGGGAAGAAGGGTGAATGAGGAGGAGGGAGGAGGGAAAGAGGGGTGAATGAGGAGGAGGAGGAGGAGGGGAAGAGGGGTGAATGAGGAGAGGGAGGAGGGAAAGAGGGATGAATGAGGAGGAGGAGGAGGGAAGAGGAGGCGGAGAGGGAGGAAAAGGAGGAGGAGGAGGAGGGATGAATGAGGAGAGGGAGGAGGGAAAGAGGGATGAATGAGGAGGAGGAGGAGGGAAGGAGGCGGAGAGGGAGGGAGAAGGAGGAGGAGGAGGAGGAAGGAAGGAGAGGGTGAATGAGGAGGAGGGAAGGAGGGTGAATGAGGAGGAGGAGGAGGGAAGAAGGGGTGAATGAGGAGAGCGAGGAGGGAAGGAGGGGTGAATGAGGAGAGGGAGGAGGGAAGGAGGAGGAGGAGGAGGGATGAATGAGGAGAGGGAGGAGGGAAAGAGGGATGAATGAGGAGGAGGAGGAGGGAAGGAGGCGGAGAGGGAGGAGAAGGAGGAGGGAAGGAGGAGGAGGAGGAGGGATGAATGAGGAGAGGGAGGAGGGAAAGAGGGATGAATGAGGAGGAGGAGGAGGGAAGGAGGCGGGAGAGGGAGGAGAAGGAGGAGGAGGAGGAAGGAAGGAGGGGTGAATGAGGAGGAGGAGGGAAGGAGGGGTGAATGAGGAGGAGGAGGAGGAGGAGGGGGAAGGAGGAGGAGGAGGAGGAAGGAAGGAGGGGTGAATGAG
>NC_091586.1:3500229-3505229 GCF_042767895.1 Penaeus vannamei
ATGTATGTATGTATGTATGTATGTATGTATGTATATATATGTATGTGTGTGAATGTATGTATGTGTGTATGTGTATGCATGTATACACGTACGCGCGCGCGTGCGTGCGTGCGTGCGTGCGTGCGTGCGTGCGTGCGTGCGTGCGTGCGTGCGTGCGTGTGTGTGTGTGTGTGTGTGTGTGTGTGTGTGTGTGTGTGTGTGTGTGTGTGTGTGTGTGTGTGTGTGTGTGTGTGTGTGTGTATTGCATATGTACATGTAGGCTTATACGTATATGCGCATGTGTAAATGTGTGAACGTATGAGTGTAAGAATAAGTATAAGCGTATGTTTATTTTTTTTTAACACGAACATGGTAAACAGATGCACGGAGCGATAGCCAGAAAGACAAATGAATGGACAGACAGACAAATGAAAATCGAAAAAAAATAAACAATATCCACACAACAGAGCCAAGTACACCATCCTCCACCTTGACATCTGCTACTCCCTCCTCTAATGCTCTCGTCGATCCAGAGTTATTTCACTCCCCTCTCTTTTCCCCTCCCCCTCCCCTCCCCCCCAACTCCTCCAGACCCGCCCCCTCGCCCCCCCCCCACTCAGGATAAAAAAAATCTGCCCATAAAAAAAGGCACATTTGTCAGGTTCACGACCAAAGAGTTGCCGACGCGACTTTTACAACTTCTCACGCCAGGTTGTCGACACGGAGGACAACGGTTTTTTTATATCTATTTTATTTTCATTTTTCCCTCTGAGCCGACATTTGTCCTTGCGGGCGGCGATCGTCAGGCCCTTCCCTTCTCCCCACTTTCCCGTCCCATCCTTCTTCCTCCCCTCCCTCCTTCCCCACCTTCCCCTTTCCCCACCTTCCCGTCCCATCCTTCTTCCTCCCTTTCCCCCTTCCCCACCTTCCCCTTCCCCACCTTCCCGTCCCATCCTTCTTTCTCCCCTTCCCCCTTCCCCTTTCCCCACCTTCCCGTCCCATCCTTCTTCCTCTCCTCCCTCCCTCCCCACCTACCCGAGCCCCTTCCCTTTCGCTTTATCGCTTAATTATCCAATTTGTGTTATCGAGTGTGCGTTTCGGGCGATTAGCTGCGCGCTCGGGATTCCGTTCCGAGTTGGAGGCGCGGGGAGTTACGGCGGGGCGGGCGCGTCTCGGCTGGGGCCTTCAGGTGGGGCGGCCGGGGTGGCTCTCGCTGGCTCTCCTCGCCTGGTCTTTCAGTTTGGAAATACTGGAGATAGACACAAGTTCAACACTTACCTACAGTACATACGCACACATATGTATGCGCACACACGTATATACAACATACATAAATATACACGTATATACAACATACACACACACACGTATATACAACATACAGACACACGTATATACAACATACACACACATATATATACAACATACACACACACACGTATATACAACACACACACACACACGTATATACAACATACACACACACACGTATATACAACACACACACACACGTATATACAACATAAACACACACACATATATACAACACACACACACACGTATATACAACACACACACACACACGTATATACAACACACACACACACGTATATACAACATACATACACACACGTACATACATATACGGAAATACATACATATGCATATATCAACAGACACATACATGCATTGTTTATGCATGTGATGGGGGTGCTTCGTCGTGCGTGTTTGTGTGAATCAGCGGCAGCTCGTGCCCTCCCGTTCCCCAAATGCCAGTCACTCGTCTCTCCCTTCTCAACTGGAGTGCCACAGTCCCCGTCCCCGTCCCCGTCCCCGTCCCCCTCCTCCTCCTCCTCCCCTACCTCCTCCTCCTCCTCTTCCACCCCCACCTCCTCCTCCACCCCCATCCTCCCCACCTCCCCCCAGCCCCCCACCTATCCGCAGTACCGAAACAGCATTATGAATTTCCCCGCCGGCTGTAGGCACGGCGCGAGCTCCCCCCCAACCCCCAACCCCCCACCCCCACCCCGCCGGATTCTAATAATGGCCCGGCGCCGCACGGACGATATACCGGCCGCCCTCAGGAATCCAAACTGTTGCAGACGTGTCCATTTGGACGCGGGACACTCACGCGGCGCGGGGGAGGGGGGGAGGGGGGAGGCCGGGTGGACGAAGGCTGTGGAGGGGCGCTTGGTCGGCGGGTGTGGAGGAAGGGAGGAGAGAAAGGGAGAGAGGGAAAGGGAGAGGGAGAGGGAGAGGGAGAGGAAAGGAGGGAGGAGGAGAGGGGAGAGGGAGAGGGAGAGGAGGGAGAGAGGGAGAGGGAGAGAGAGAGAGAGAGAGAGAGAGAGAGAGAGAGAGAGAGAGAGAGAGAGAGAGAGAGAGAGAGAGAGAGAGAGAGAGAGAGAGAGAGAGAGAGGGAGGAGAGGAGAGAGAGGGAGGAGAGGAGAAAGAGGAGGAGAGGGAAAACGAGAGGAATGTGGAGAAGCAGAGGGATAGAGGGAAAGGGAAAGAGAGGGAGAAGAAGAGGCAGAAAGTGTGGCTGATAGAGAAAAAGGAAAGGAGAAATTGTGAGAGGAAGGGAGGGACGAAAAAGAAAATGAAGAAGGGAGAAAAGGGGAAAGAGGGATAAGAGAGGGAGAGCCTTCACAAAGTCTCCAGCCACAGCACACCACAGTCCATTTGGCGACACTCACCTGGAAAGAAAGAAAAAAAAACATCAGTCCCTAATTCAACAAGAGACAAAAATAAAGATGATAACCGGAAAAAAATACACACATACGTAAAAAACAACAACATATTTTGTGTATTATGTTCGATCAAATAGACCGATGCATACAATAAAAAAGAAAACGTGATTATTTTTTGAAACGTAAAAAATAATAGAGAGAGGGAGGGAGAGGGAGGGAGGGAGGGAGGGAGGGAGGGAGGGAGGGAGGAAGGGAGGAGGAAGGGAGGAGGGAAGGAGGAAGGGAGGGAAGGAGGAAGGGAGAGAGGGAGAGAGGGAGGGAGGGAGGGAGGGAGGGAAGGAGGAAGGGAGGAAGGGAGGGAGAGAGGAAGAAAGGGAGAGAGGGAGGGAGGGAGGTAGGGAGAGAGAGACAGAGAAAGATAGAAACAGAGAGAGAAAGAGAGAGAGACAGACAGACAAAGAGAGAGAGAGAGGGCGAAAGATAGAGAGAGAGAGACAGAGAAAGGTAGAGACAGACAGACAGACAGAGAGAGAAAGAGACAGACAGACAGAGAGAGACAGAGAAAGAGAAAGAGAGATGGAGGGGGGGGGGGGAGGGCAGGCGAGGGGCGGGCAGGGAGTGAGCATCCAGGGCAAACGTGCCGAAGCCACCAACAGCCAGACAAAGGGGCGCCCTCGAGCCCTCCAGCACATCTCGTAGACAGAGAGGCTTCTGCAGGCGCTGGAGGGGGCACGGAGACGCTCTGTCCACTGAGGCCTTTTCGTATAGGTATTACAGTGTTAAAGAAGGAGGGAGTGAGGGGGAGATAAGGACGGAGGGTGGGATATAGAATGAAGGAGGAGGGAGAAAAGGAGGAAGGGAAAGAGAAAGAGAAAGTGAAGAAGAAAGGAAGGGAGAGGGAGTGGAGAAAGAGACAGAAAAGGAGGGAGGGAAGGAGGGAGGGAGGCTATGGAGGGGGCACGGAGAAGCTCTGTCCACCGAGGCCTTTTAGTATAGGTATTGCAGCGTTAAAAAAGGAGGGAGTGAGGGGGAGATAAGGACGGAGGGTGGGATATAGAATGAGGGAGGAGGGAGAGAAGGAGGAAGGGAAAGAGAAAGAGAAAGTGAAGAAGAAAGGAAGGGAGAGGGAGTGGAGAAAGAAAGAAAAAGAGGGAGGGAGGGAGGGAGGCGCTGGATAGGGCACAGAGAAGCTCTGTCCACCGAGGCCTTTTAGTATAGGTATTGCAGCGTTAAAAAAGGAGGGAGTGAGAGGGAGATAAGGAGGGAGGGTGAGATAGGGGAATGAGAGAGGAGAGAAGGAGGAAGGGAAAGAGAAAGAGAAGGTGAAGGAGAAAGAGAGGGAGAGGGAGTGGAGAAAGAGAAAGAGAAAGAGAAAAAAGGAGGGAGGGAGGGAGGGAGGCGCTGGAGGGGCACGGAGAAGCTCTGTCCACCGAGGCCTTTTAGTATAGGTATTGCAGCGTTAAAAAGGAGGGGGGGGAGTGAGGGGGAGATAAGGAGGGAAGGTGAGATAGGGAATGAGAGAGGAGGGAGAGAAGGAGGAAGGGAAAGAGAAAGAGAAAGCGAAGGAGAAAAAGAGAGGGAGGGAGAGGAGAAAGAGAAAGAAAAAGAAAAAGAAAAAAAAACTGGAGTGCTCTGCCCCTGTGCACACAATAAGAGACTCTATCAATGCAATATACACATATACGCATATCATGGCACGCTTGCTACAATTTCGCTTTATTTTCGTGTAAAAAAAAGACAAATAAAAATGCCAAACCCCATAAAAAGGAATAACAACCAAACAAAAATACTATCAAACAAGATAACGAAAAAGGGATAAAAAATCAAAACAAACAATGATATATAAATAACCTAAAAGAGAAAATACTGTTGAATGTACACACACTCTACTAGGGGCAAATTTTTCATTTCATTTTTTCACCCGGACTCATCTCTCTTTCTCTCTCTCTCTCTCTCTCCCCCTTCCCCCCTCTCTCTCTCTCTCTCTCTCTCTCTCTCTCTCTCTCTCTCTCACTCCCTCTCTCTCTTTCTCTCTCTCTCCCTTTCTCTTTCTCTCTCTCTCTCCCTTTCTCTTTCTCTCTCTCTCCCTTTCTCTTTCTCTCTCTCTCCCTTTCTCTTTCTCTCTCTCTCTCCCTTTCTCTTTCTCTCTCTCTCCCTTTCTCTTTCTCTCTCTCTCCCTTTCTCTTTCTCTCTCTCTCTCTCTCTTCCCATTTTGCAACATTCCCTAAAAATCAAACAGTGCTGAGGTGAGACCATAGAAAGAGGGAAAGAGAAAAAGAGGAGAGGAGAGAGGAGAGTGGGATGCGAGGAGAGGAGAGAGGGAGGAGAGGAGAG
>NC_091586.1:3512729-3515229 GCF_042767895.1 Penaeus vannamei
CTCCCCGGGGGGTCAGAGCCTACCCCTATCCCTATCCCTTGCTCATTAGGGTTAGCCCCCTCCCCTCCCCTCCGTCCCTGACCACATCCCCGCGCGCATCCCTGCTTCGTACCCTTAAGATTCAGCCCCAGCCTCCTCGAAATTCCTTAACTTCAGCCTCCCACTCCCCATCCTCTCCTCCCTCAGGATCAACCTCCCACTTCCCTATCCTCCCCCCTTCAGGATCAACCTCCCCCCCCTCAAAATAGACTTCCTATACCCCATCCTTCACAACTCAGAACCAACCTCCCACTTCCCTATCCTCCCCCTCCCCCTCAGGATCAACTTCCTACACCCCATCCCTCCCTCCCCCTCAGAATCAACCTCCCCATCCCCCTCAGAATCAACCTCTCACCCCCCCCTCAGAATCAACCTCCCACTCCCCCCCCTCCCTCAGGATTATCCCCTTCTCCCTCAGGGTCAGCGCCCCAGCGAGCCAGAATCACGTGACCCTGGGGCTCTCACCCTTTGACCTACGGCACCGACCCTCGTTGATGGGAAAAGACCTTAATCTTTTTTTTTTTTCTTATTCCAATTATCTCCCGTTTTTTCGGGACATTTCTCTTGGATGGAAAAAAAAAACTTTTTTTTTTTTATTCCTTATTCCAATTCTACCCCATTTTTTCTTCTCGTCATATTTCTCTTGGATGGGAGAAGACATAAAAATATTTTTTTATTCCTTATTCCAATTCTCTCCCCTTTTTTTCTTTTCTTTTTTCTCGGGATATTTCTCTTGGATGGGAAAAGACATAAAAATATTTTTTTTCTTCCTTATTCCAATTCTCACTCCCTTTTTTTCTTTCTTTTTTTCTCGGGATATTTCTCTTGGATGGGAAAAGACCTAAAAAAAATGTTCTTCCTTATTCCAATTCTCTCCCATTTTTTCTTCTCGTCATATTTCTCTTGGATGGGAAAAGACCTAAAAAAATTTTTTTTTTATTCCTTATTCCAATTCTCTCCCTATTTTTTCTTTTCTTTTTTCTCGTAATATTTCTCTTGGATGGGAAAAGACCTAAATTTTTTTTTTTTTTTTATTCCTTATTCCAATTCTCTCCCTATTTTTTCTTTTCTTTTTTTTCTCTCGGGATATTTCTCTTGACATTAGCCCCGGGGCCAGTAGGATATTGGGATGAATAAATCATTTCCATCCAACGCACGACCTCGCTTTGTGCCCGCCCTCGTTCACGTCGTTGTGCAGAGACGGTTGTTCATCACCGATGCGCGTTTGTTCAAGCCTTCATTTACCTGCGTTCGGATTTTGAAGTTGTGCTACGAGGGGCAAATAGACTCCGGATGGGAAGAGAGAGGAGGGGAAAAAAAGACCGAAACAACAAAAAAATGCGAGTTCATTTGAATTCCCCGAGCTCGAATCCGGGTTCACGGTCGGTTCTTTCATTATTTTACAAAATAAGGATCCCGGACTCGGTCTTCTGATTTCCTTCTCCCTTCTCTTTCTTCCTGCGTTTATTGTCTTTTCTCTTCCACTCGTGTTTTGCTTCACTAATCTCACCTTTCTCCCTTTCTCCATTCTCGTTTTCCTTCCCCTCCCTATGCCCCTTTCTTCCGCTTTCTATTTTCCTTTTTCTATTCTTCCTCCTCTTCTTCCTTCCTGTCCACCTCCTTCAGCATCATATCTTCCTCCCCTCCATCTCCTCGAATTTCCCTGCTTCCCCTTCTCTCACTTCTCCCCCCATCTCTCTCTCTCTCTCTCTCTCTCTCTCTCTCTCTCTCTCTCTCTCTCTCTCTCTCTCTCTCTCTCTCTCTCTCTCTCTCTCTCTCTCTCTCTCTCTCTCTCAGTCCTTCCTATTACAATTCCACTCACTTTTTCTCCCCCTCTCTTCCTCTATCCTCTACGCATACCTATCTCCTTCTGAACCCACAGCCAGCACCTCCTTCCCTCTCATCCTTCTCCTATTCCTCCCTCCCTCTCATCCTTCTCCTATTCCTCCCTCCCTCTCATCCTTCTATTCCCCCTTCCCTTTCATCTTTCTCCTATTCCTCCTTCCCTCTCATCCTTCTCCTATTCCCCCTTCCCTTTCATCTTTCTCCTATTCCCCCTTCCCTCTCATCCTTCTCCCATTCCTCCCTCCCTCCTATCCACTCTCCCTTCCTCTCCCACGCCATTCCTGAACCCCAACACTCCATTCCCCTCGCCCCTGACCTCCTCCTGACGACCAAGAGGGCTTCCTTCCGCCTCCACCCTCCTCCCCTCTTCCCTCCTCCACCCCCAACCCACCCACTCTCCCTCCCTCCTCCACCCCGGACCCTCCTCTCCCTCCTCCTCCTTCTCCTTCCCTCTGTTCTTCTTTTCTCTCCCATCATTCTACCCACCCACCCTCCCTTTCTTCTTCCCTCCCACCTACCTACCCACCCTCCCTTCCTCCCTCCCACCCACCCACCCACCCACCCACCCTCCCTCCCTCCATCCCTCTCCTACCCACCCACCCTTCCTTCTTCCCAC
>NC_091586.1:3520229-3527729 GCF_042767895.1 Penaeus vannamei
AATTAATAAATATATAATTAAGTCAAATAAATTAAGAAGTAAATTAATCAATAAATAATAAAGTAAAATAAATAAATTAATTAATTAATCAATACACTATAAAGTAAAATACATTATAAATAAATTAATCAATATACAATAAAGTAAAACAAAGATAAATAAATCAATCAATACACTATAAAGTAAAATAAATTCATAAATAAATTATTCAATTTACAATAATCAGTATCTTCACAGCCAAACTTGTAAACATATACAGTATAATCCGAATAAACAGGCATTAATACGTCGACAAACACAAATCCAACCCCGGCAAAACGTCGAAACAAAATCGCATCTCACGGCGCACGGTTTCGGGGGCGTTCCCCAAGGCGTTCGTGTAAGACAAAAAAACAAAACAAATCCGAATCCGCCGGCGCCGTTTTCTCACCTGCGAGCGGATTCACCTTTCACGAACGCCTTACTTCCCCCGGGGCCCCAAGGGGAAAAAAATACAAAAACGCCCACTGTAGCATTGCGGTCTTTTGTCGATCAGCTGATGGGGTTGCCGCAACCGCACACACGCGCTTCTCGACCCTAACCCCGCCTTGCCACTACCCCCCCCCCCTCCACCCCCCTTCCCTCTGCGTCTTGAACCTTCACGCCCATGTACACGACCACTCCGTCTAAATGACACGCACACACATACACACAAGCAAATTGATAAATGAAATAATAATAGAGAGAGATAAGATTGAAAGAGAGAGGGAGAGAGAGAGAGAGAGAGAGAGAGAGAGAGTGAGAGAGAGAGAGAGAGAGAGAGAGAGAGAGAGAGAGAGAGAGAGAGAGAGATGAGAAAGAGAGAATGAAGAAAAAATAAGAACACAGCCAAACTAAATATCAAAAGCAAAGTCAACATCCTTGGACTATCACCCCCCCCCCCCCCGCCGCCCCTCCACCCCACAATCCCCCGCCTTCGATGTGCGCTCAGGTGGGGTGGGGGATGGGGGATGGGGGACGGGGGACAGCTACTGGGAGGGGGGTCCTTGCGGTGTTGCCTACAGGGGGACGGGGGGGGGGGGGGGGCATTAACCGCCGCTGGACCTAATAAGGTGAATGTCCTGGGTGGTGCTAACCTCAAACATGCTTATACTTAACGCTTTTACTTCACATTCTTCTCATACGTTTTCGTCAAATACTAATATAAGAATTACATATATTTATTATGCTCCCATTTTCCGGACCCATAAGATAATCATGACAACACTTATATATATTTATTATGCTCCCATTTTCCGGACCCATAAGATAATCATGACAACACTACTACTTTTGGCATAACACTGCTTATCATAAATCCCACTACAATTAAAGTCATTGTCAATATCACCATAAGCCCTTAACTCCAAACAAGTATCACTTCACTTATTTATTTATTGATCGACCCACCGGCCTAATTATCAGCATCTTTAAAATGAGAAGAAAAAAAAAATCCAGTCTTTATCGATACTTTTCGAAATTGCTTTATTTCATGTCTTTATTTCATTCTTTACTTCATATCTTTATTTATCTTCCCAATCCCCCCGGAAGCTTATGTGAGGCACCCAATCCTAAAGGCAAAAATAAATGAGGAAAAGACGACTGAGAAGGAGGAGGAGGAGGAGGAGGAGGAGGAGGAGGAGAAGGAAGAGGAGGAGGAGAAGGTGGAGGAGGAGGAGGAGGAGGAGGAGGAATAGGAGGAGGAGAAGGAGGAGGAGGAGGAGGAGGAGGAGGAGGAAGAGTAGAAGAAGAGGAAGAAGAAGAAGAAGAAAAAGAAGAAGAAGAAGAAGAAATCAAAATAAAAAGAAGGAGGAGGAGGAGGAGGAGGAGGAGAAGAAGAAAGCGGCGAAGAAGGAGGAGGGGGAGGAGGAGATGGTGAAAGAGGAGGATAGGAAGAAGAACAAAAAGACATAGAAGTAAAAGTAGACGTAGTGGCAAAAGTAAAAATCAAAAGAAAATGAAGAGGATGAAGACCACCATCACCAATGTCTTTTTTTTTTCTTTCTTCTTTCTTTTTTACTTTTGAATACTCACATTTGAATGCCTCAAACCCATACAATCAAGACCTAATAAGAAATCAACTGAATCCCGCCATCATAGTCCCTAGCCTATCAGAGAGAACTCTAAACATCCCGAAATCAGTGTTTAACAAACCTCCTATGGCTTGACCCGATGTGCAGTTCGAGACAGACCTCTCTCCCTTGCACTGTATAGACCAGACCATTAATATGCACCGGCTATGCTCCTCATAAGCCAGAGGCAGGGCGACGGAAGCTGCAACGGGGGTATTGTCCTGATTTATTAATAAAGGAGACTATGAAACCTCTTTTCAATTATAATTTTATTGCGGTGAGAGTGTTTTCGTTAGTTAGATTTATGGTCATACGTTTGTTCAACTTTTCGACGGATGTTAAGCCGTGCTATTAGTAAATGTCACAAATGTCCGTCTAGTTCTTTCTTTATTGTTTTTATTTGGATAAGGAAATGCGCCCATACTCCTCTTTGATTACTGACTCACGTTGGTTTTACTTACTTATGTTCCCTGACACTGTAAGTACACAGGAAGTTCGTAATATAATCACAGAAAATTACCACAATTTAAAGGAAAATTGAAAGCCTCGCGTTGAGAACCTTCGGTGTTACTTCTCGGTATTTTCAAGGTCAACTCAATCTTCATTTGGTTCAATCTTATTTCACTGAAAAAAATCATCATATTTCTTAAAACTTTCATTTTATATTTTCATTGATTTAAACTAGCATTTCACAACTGGACCGCCTTTATCCCAGGCCCACCGTGCCTTCGACGAAATAAAAAGAAGTCCCAATTAACGGTGTCAGAAGAAGCACGACGGTCGCTGACTCCCTCAGAATCAACCCCGTGACCCATACTTATGTTTGTATTCACTACGATAGCCCAGGCCTCCCCCCCTCCCCCCCGCCCCACGATAGCCCAGGCCTCCCCCCACCACCCCTCCATCAGCTGTGTCAGCAGAAATGGCACTCGCGGCCTGACACCAACTCGGGTATGCTTTCCTGTCGGCCTTGAGTGGCCCGTTCTCTCACTCTTTGGGCGAGATGGAGTTGGAGAGGGGGAATCTGGGGTTAATTTCAGATTAATAAATCGGAAACCGATAAAAGGCCCTCGCCGATATGGACAAATGGGAACGGATAATGGTGGCAATGACGACGGCATTCATTACAATAATATCGATAAAAGTAAAACTATTAATGCTCCCACCATATATCATCAACAATTAGCAAACTGATACCAGAAAAAATACGTCCTTTCCTGAAATAACACTGCCCTTTTCCACAGTACAATACCATAAATTAATCCAATTAAAAACACAAGGAAATTCACATCGCCCAGGAGCCGGCCTGGCCACGCCCCTCCCAAACAACCAAGCAAACAACACGACCAACAAAGACCCCGCAGGCCCCGAGTTCGCGAGGGCTGGCGTCCCGAGAGCTTCGAAGAGGAGGTGACGGCGGCGGCGACGGAGGCGAGGGGGGGGGGGAGTTGGGCCTCGACCCTTATGGCGGCGTCTGCGGTGCTCCCTCTCGCACCCTTTCCACTCTCCTCAACCTCTGCAGGAATCTTCGCCGCTCTCCGTGGTTCTCCTCGCTCTCCTCGCCCATTTTAGAAATATTCCTATCTCTCTGTGGCTCTCTTCACTCTCCTCACCCCTTTTAGGAATATTCACCGCCCTCATCACTCTCCTCACCCCTTTTAGAAATATTCCTTTCTCTCCTCAACCCTTTTAGAAACATTCCTTTCTCTCCTCACTCTCCTCAACCCTTTTAGGAATATTCCTTTCTCTCCTCACTCTCCACACTCTCCTCACCTTTAGAAATCCTCGCTGCTCTGCCTGCTGTCTCCCTTTTGCTGCTGTTTATTCTGGAGTTTCCTTTATTCCCTTCTGATTCACCATCATTTCTTCCTTTCTCTGCTTTATCGTCACCCTTCTCTCGTTATTCCTCCTTACTATCTTCTCTTTCCGTTATTCGCCTCACCCACCATACCTCAATAGCCTCACATACCTCTTCTTCTCCTTTTTATTCCTTGTCTCCCTTCCACCCTTCGCTATTCTCTTTGTTCGCCACGCACTCCTTACTCCGTCGGTCTAGCCCCCTCCCCCACCCACCCACCTAACCCCCCCAAGCCCCACCATACCCAACACCTTAACCCCCACTTAACCCTCACCCTCCCCCCCTCACCCCCGTCCACGGACCTGGCACCACCCACCACGGTTGACCAAGGGCGTCGTCTCACTTATTTTGTGCGCTTGTATTTATCCTCGATTTATCAGTTTTGTTTGGGAGAGAGAGAGAGAAAAAAAAACAATGTGTGGCTTCTATATATCTCGTTTGGTGACAATATGGGGAGAGCGACGGCGAATATGTGACAGGGAGTTAGATTTTACATGAATCAGTGAATGTGTAAAATAGCAGTGGTGGCGATAGTGATGATGATACGATGGTGATACGATGGTGATGGTGATGATGATGGTGATGAAGATAATGATGGCGATGATGATAATGATGTTGATGACGATGACGATTATGATGACGATGATATTGATGGCGATGATGATAATGATGATGACGATGGCGATAACAATAATAATACTAACTTTAACAAAAATATTAAAGATAATAACAGTAACAGCAGTGGTAGTAGTGACGACAATACAATAACAAGAAAACAAGCATAAAAATAAACATTATTACGATAACAACGTAGCAAAAAACAATAACACAGCAACAACAAAAACAAAAACAAGGCCCAAGAAACAACACCGCGAAACAAGGCGGCAGCATCTCCTCCTCCTCCTCCTCTTTCTCCTCTTTCTCCTTCTCCTCCTCCTTCTTCTTCTTCTCCTCCTCCTTCTTCTTCTCCTCCTCCTTCCTCTTCTTCTTCTCCTTCTTCTTCTTCTCTTTCTCCTCCTTCTTCTTATTCTTCTTCTTCTTCTCCTCCTCTCTCTCTCTTTCTCCTCCTCCTCCACCTCTTCCTCCTCCTCTCACAACCGGAAGTGCGCCCGAACGGGACTCTTGTCTCTCCTACTTTCGATTTCCACTTCAGGATCATGGGAAGTCGGTCTCTTGTTTGTCTGTTTGTTTGCTTGCTTTGGGCTGAAGGTTCTCGTGGCGTGAACGAAATGAAGATAGTGCTATTGATGGAGATGGTGATGATGGTGATGACGGCGATGGCAGACGATAATAAAGACTAAGGCAATGATGCACTATGCTGATGCTGAAGTTGATACGCTAAAAATAAAATGAAGGTCACACGTTTTTTTTCCTGAGATAAAACGTAATAAAAAAGGATGGTCTGCACAAACCCTAGGAAATAATGGTCTCATCATCGGGTTATTCCGTATCAAATTATATAGTCCGAAAAAACAGCAAATACTCGTATGTGCGTAGCAAAGATTTTATAAGACTAATTACTTAAGCCGTGCGAACTCGCTTGCGTAAAGAATCACTATCGGTTTTTCAATCGAGCGTTCAACTTCTGATTATGTAAACTTCGGGTTATTTTCTCCCAGCAAAAAAAACTTCTATGAAGGAAAACAATTTTCGAAGGCGCGTTTTTACTAAATACACAGCTTTAAAAAAACGGGAATTGATGCATTTTCTCCAGGCAAACTTTTTCTGGTATAAAAAAGAGAGTTCAAGTAATGTCACGCCTCACACACATGCATATACAATGCATAAACAGCGCGTATCCTATGCATGGCTGCAAGCATGTAAATATATACATAATTTACCCGAGAAAAGGCAAGCAACTTCGGAAAGCATGATAAGAAATATGAAAATACCAACATGCTTTCCCTTTAAACGTATTCCGAAAATGTTAGACCATTTCAAAGCCCACTGCAAAGAGCCCAGATATTCTCTCTCTCTCTCTCTCTCTCTCTCTCTCTCTCTCTCTCTCTCTCTCTCTCTCTCTCTCTCTCTCTCTTTCTCTCTCTCTTTCTCTTTCTCTTTCTCTTTCTCTTTCTCTTTCTCTTTCTCTTTCTCTTTCTCTTTCTCTTTCTCTTTCTCTTTCTCTTTCTCTTTCTCTTTCTCTTTCTCTTTCTCTCTTTCTCTTTCTCTTTCTCTTTCTCTTTCTCTCTCTCTCACTCTTTAAAAACAAAACGCATGATCTCCTTCCGATGACCTATGACCTATGTCCGCCTCGGTGCCTGGACACCACGCCGGCGGCTCTGGCCTTGGGGCGGTGCGGGCGGCGACCTAAGCTGCCTTCAAAGTCCTGCTGACACCTCGGCTTCCATGCACAGGGCTTTTCATAGATGCAGCAATCGTAAATGTAAACATGCATTATCATCTCAACAAATAAATAAAATCGTACATTCACCCACGCAGATAAGCGCACATCCTCGTATCTTCCCCCCGCACACAGACACACAGATACACACACGCACACGCACGCGCCACCCCCTCATACACACACCCGGCACTGACCCACTGAAAGCACACAAAACATGGCTAGGTTCACAATAGATTTTCCAGCATGTGCAGAGCGTTGTTCCGGCTCATGTTACACCACTCGACGCCCACAATAAATGCCACAACACGACGCGGAACTTTCAGAAGGAAAATAAAAAGGGGGGAAAAAATGAGGAGAAAGTTGCTACCGCTGTTCCTCACGTTGCAATGTCCTCCCCGCCTCCGATGCTGCAACCCTTTCGATTCCGGCTTCCGTCGTGTCGGCCTTTCCGGGTTTTCTTATGCCTCTTCCCCCTTCAATATTCCTGTTCCTTTAAGTCCCTTTCTTTCTCTTACTTTCCCTATTTCCCTTTTCCTCCTCTTCCCTCTCCTTCTCATTATTCCACACTTCATTCTCGATCTCGCTTCCCTTTCCTCGAATCTTCCTCTTGCTCGCCTTCCTTTATTTCCCCTTTTCTTTCCTCCCCATCTTCCTCTTGTTCGTATTCCCTGTCCCTTTCCTCCTCGTTCTCTCCCTTTCCCTTTTCTTCTTAGTCTTCCTTTTTCCTCTCCTTCTTCTTCTTCTTCCCCTTCCCCTTCTCCTCCTCCTCCTCCTCCTCCTCTCCCCCCCTCCTCCTCCTCCTCTTCCTCCTCGTCCTCTTCCTCCTCTCTTCCTCCTCCTCCTCTTCCTCCTCCTCCTCTCCCCTCACCCTCTCCGTCTACCTCTCCCTTTCCTCCTCGGCTTCCATCTCCTTTCCGTCCTCCCGCAGTTTCCTTCCCTCTTGCCTCCCTCAGCCAGGCGATCCACCGCCAATCTCAGCTCCATTTACCTCACCTCAATTCCCTTTTACACTCGGTCCACCACGAACACCGCCCCCTCCCCCTACCCTCGTGTTGACACTCTTTCTCCCTTTTTTCTCTCTCTCTTTCTCCCTGTCTCCTTCGCCTCCCCCCTCCCTTCTCCTCTTGGCATTTTGTTTCTTTTCTCTCTTCTCTTCTCCTTCGCCCCTTCTCCTCCTGGCATTTTGTTTCTTTTCTCTCTTCTCTTCT
>NC_091586.1:3535229-3555229 GCF_042767895.1 Penaeus vannamei
TTTTACTTTATTATTTACCTATTTCCTTTCTCCCCTTTTCTTTCTTTTTATCTCCCTCTTTTTATCCGCATCTCCTCTAAATATCAAAAGAAAAACAATGAAAACAACAGATAAAAAAGAAAAAGCAATAAAACAATAATAATAATAAAATACGATAATCAACAATGAATAATAATAATGATAATGATGATAACACAGCAACAGCGACAACAACAACAATAATAATAAAAAGAAGACGAATGAGAAACAAAATAACTATTTGTAATAACAAAAACAATAAAAAAAACAGCAGATGGTTTTTATCTCTCACAGTCGCAATAGTAAAAAAAAAAAAAAAAAATCGCCACACAAAAAATATACATTTTCATATATGACAAAACAGAAAAATGGGAAAAAATACATCTGATAGAAGATAATAATCTGAAAAAATAAAAACGCAAAATGGAGCCTTGTCCGACCAGTAAAAGAAAGTTTTATGGTCACGAACGAGGGACCAGGGAGAGATCTTCGAAGGGGGGGGGGAGGGAAGGGGAAGGGAAGGGAAGGAAAGGGGGAGGAGAGGGAGGGAGGGGGAGGAGGGGGGGAGAGGGAGGGAAGGGGAAGGATAGGGGAAGGGGGAGGAGAGGGAGGAATAGGGGAGAGAGGGGAGGGAAGAGGAAAGGGGGATAGAGAGGGAAGGAAGGGGGGAGGAGGTGAAAAGGGAGAGGGGAGGGGAAGGAGGTAAGCGGGAAGGGAGAGAAGGAAAAGGAAAGGGAGAAAGGAAAAGAGCAGAGAAGAAAGAAGAGAACAAAAGTAAGCAGCGAAAGACTACTGGAATACGGAAGACGTAGACAAGAAGAAGAAGAAGAAGAAGACGGCAGCGGAGAAGGAGGAAGAAGCAGGAAGAAGCAAAAAGGAAGGAGGCGGGCACGACGATAAACGAAAACCTCTCGATGAGACACCGATATATGGACTTCACAGCTGTTGCGCGTGATATATCAGTTAGGTCTATCCATACGAAATGAATAATGCTTTCTGGGTGAGTGAAGAACCTTCATAAATCTCCCTTTATCGTTCTGTTTCTGTCCCTGTGTAGCAATCTATCGATACACCCATCTATCTGTCTCTATACAGAATAACTGACGGAGGGCGTAAGCAATGAATAGATAAAATCAGGTTGAACAGTTACTAAAATATGATAAACGTTAATTCTGTTAACTTTAAGTTCCGTAGAGACAACTTTCATGTAATATGCACTGAAAGGACCCCCCACCAAAAATAAATAGAGAAATAAATAATAATAATGATAATAAATAATAATAATTAATAATTAATAATAATAATAATAATAATAATAATAACAATAATAATACCAATGACAATAAAATCAAGAACAATAATACTAATATGATAATGATGGTGGTGGTAATAATAATAATGATAACAGCAATAACCATAATATCAATAATTATAAAAACAATGACGATGATGATGATGCAAAATTAAAAAAAAAAAAAAAAAAAAAAAAAAAAAAAAAAAAAATCCATCAAAATCGACAAACGATACAATTACTACAACAAAAGCAGGATTCCTTTTGTAGCCACGTCAATCTTTGCTGTAGAACATTATCATGACAGTTTTGGCGACCGTCAAATACGCGATGCCTCCGCCCCCCCTTCCCCCTCCCCCTTTCCCTCCCTCACCCCCCCCAGCTCTCACGGGGGTTGGCAGAGGAAATAACGAATTCATAAGCCGATTTTACGTCCCCGCTCACGCATCCCGCTCCCCTTTGGCCTAATTAACGCCAGTACAATATTAACAAGGCCTAATTCGCCCGCTGTGACAAAAGGCTCAAAAAGTCATGACGTGAAAGGCTCTATACTGTTACGCCCTCAACCTCGCCCTTCTGCTGCCCCCGCCCCCCTCCCGTCTCTCCCTTTCCTTCACTTTCTTCCCTTTCTCCATTCTTGTCTGTCTCTGTCTCTCTGTCTGTCTGTCCGTCTGTCTCTGTCTCTGTCTCTCTCTTTCTCTTCCTCTTTCCCTTTCTCTCTCTCTCTCTCATCCCAACCCACCCACCTCAACCACCTAATAGCACTAGAGCCGCCCTGCAAACACCGCCCGCCCACGCCTATTTCAGCCTTTAGAAATGAGCGTGGGCGTGGGAGGAGGGGCCGGAGAGGACGAGGGAAGGGTGTTCCGCGCGGCCTTGATAATACACAGGAAACCAAGCTCGGAAGACAAAGCCGACGGTGACACGTGGGAGAGCCACTGTTTGCCGTCGGGCGGAAGGGAGTCCGGTCAGGGAAGTGGCACCGGCGGAGGGGGAGGGGAGGGGGTGTGGGGCTTTGATACGGGAAGGGGAAGGGGAAGGGGAAGGGGAAGGGGAGGGGAGGGGATGGGGTATGGGACTGTTTGATAAGGGAAGGGGAGGGGGGGGGGAGGATGGGAAAGGGAAATAAGTAAGTAATAATAACACTAGAAAATAAAGGTGCTAGACAACAAGGGTCATATAGCACTATGGTATTGTATCATGGTGGGAGGTTTATTATTTCAAATTCTTTGTTAGAGTTAAAATGTCATATTTCAACGGCCATATATTGTATGATATATAGTAGTTAAAGGAGTAGAAAGGGGCAGTAAATGTGGTAGGATAGGAATTGATGAATAAAGGAAGGGTTAAGGACAAAAGGTGGTTAGATCAAATGAAGGATATGTATGCGTCTGAGGCAGGGGGATAGGTTATCTATGGGAAGGGAAAGGAAGAGGGAGATAGGGGTAAAGGAAAAAAAAAGTTGGAGAAGGAAACGAACAGGAAGTAAAACTGGGGAAGACAGAGACACGAGACCAGATTCTTGGTAAGGGAGAGGATAGAAATTGGGATAGGGACAGTGGAAAAAGGAACAGGAACAGGAACAGGAACACAGGAACAGAAGAAAAAGTCACAGGAATACTATTAAAATGGGTTTTAAAAAAATCTAAATTTGCACGAGCATGGGAAGTATCACTGGATATATTCGTGTTGTCAGCTGTGGTCTCTTCTCGTTTTACCAGCTGTTACGCTCTTCCATGAGCTTTAAATTAAGTGCTGAACGAGTCTTGACGTATTCTTTAGCACAGGAGTTGTATTCAGCGTTACGAATTCTGACGTTGTATCATTATCCTTCGCGTTATCGTGTTGCTGTGCGGATTAACTCATCTTTCGTAGAGATTTCAACGTTACGGATTCTGACGTTGTCTCATAATCTTCCGCGTTATCGTCTTGCTGCGCTGATTAACTTACCTGACTATCCTTCGCAGAGCTTCTTACGCCTTTCTCTTTCTCACCCAGACGCAATGTGCCACAGGTCCTCAAAAGGCAACCACAAGCACTCCCTCTTTCTCCCACGCGATCCCTCCTTCGCCTCTTTCGTCGTCTCAACCCCGTGCCGTAATGACGACCTCCTCATCAAAATGCTCAGCGCGGCCACGACCAAGACGCCATCGCGGGGCAACGTCCCGGATGAGCGAAGGGCCCAGCTGAAGGGGCAGGGAGCGCTGAGGGGGCTGGTGGGGTTGAGGGGTAAGAGGTGAGGTGAAGGGGTTAGGGGTGTAAGGAACTGGGGATTTGTAATGGGGTGAAGGAGCGTCGGTGGAGGGAGAGTTGAGGGGGGGGCTGAGGGGCAAAGGGAAGAGAGGTGGGGGGGGGGGGGCTGAGGGGCAAAGGGAAGAGAGGTGGGGGGGGCTGAGGGGCGAAGGGGAAGAGAGTTGGGGGGGGGGGGGGCTGAGGGGCGAAGGGGAAGAGAGTTGGGGGGGGGGGCTGAGGGGTGAAGGGGAAGAAAAGTGAGGGAGTCAGGGCGGGGCGGGAAGGGAAGGGGCCGACGAAAGGAATTTGGGGCCGTAGGCTGAATTCACAGCTGAATGCTCTGCCGGGGCTGAAACGGGGCAGCGTGGCTCGGCGAGGGCTGGAGGGCTGAAGCGGGCTGAAGCGGGCTGGAGGCGCGAGGCAGCCCGGAGCCCCGCCGTCCGCGAGAGGCCGACCGCACGACATTAAAGCCAAGGTGAGGCGGGCTTGAGCGCACCTCAGAGGCTCCTGCTATTTCGGCATTTCCGTCTCTCTTGTCTCCTTTTATCTATCTCGTCTTGCCTCCTCACGCTCCTCTTCGCATTATTTTACTTTCCAAAAACCAAACCCACACGTAAAAACAAAACAAGAATATAAAAAAAGCTTTTATCTGTATTCTCTAGAGGCCTCTCGCCCTATACATATTTATCCTATCTCTTTAATGATCTCACGTTTAGACACCTCTCACCCTCACGCCCACCTTCCTCCCTACGCTTATTATCCTTCATCTCTACCTGTCTCCCTCACACACCCTTTTTCCTCAATGTCGAAGGTATAAGTGACAGCATACGAAAAAAAACAAGAAAAATATCTAATCATAATTCATCTAATTTTATGGCCATGATTAATCCCATCCGCCTATCATCACTCGGTTCTTTATTATCACATTATGTTTATCTCTTTCTTTCTATCCGCAGTCTTTTCCTTTCCCCTCGCAAAACTCGCTGCACGACAACGCTAAATACATATATATATTAGAAACAGTTTTTCCCCCTTTTCTTTCCTCTTTTTATATATTAAAAACATTTTTTCCTTTTTTCTTTCTTTTCTTTTTTTCTTTTTCTCCTTTTATTCGGAAACGTTTGGCTTCGTCGCTTGTCCTCGAGGGCGACGGATGTGACGCGGGAAGCCCATGCCTCACGCGCCGGGGTCTCCGTCCGTGCTCCGGCTGTTTCTCTTTTCCCCCTCTCGCTCTCCTTTTCTCTTTTTCTCTTCCTCTCTCTTTTTATTCCTCTTTCTCTTTCTCTCTCTATCTTCCTCTTTCTCTTTCTCTATCTTCCTCTTTCTCTTTCGCTCTCTATCTTCCTCTTTTTCTCTCTCTCTCTCTATCTTCTTCTTTCTCTTTCTCTCTCTATCTTCCTCTTTCTCTCTCTCTCTATCTTTCTCTTTCTCGCTCTCTCTCTCTCTATCTATCTACCTCTCTCTACCCCCCTCCTCTCCTCTCCTCTCTCTCTCTCCGCTTTTGTTATTCTGGGCGATTTTCCGATTCATTTATTTTTCGGTAAAAAATGTAACAAAAACTGTTTACTCCTTCCCTCTTTACATTCCTTTCGCTGGCGCTCTCTCTTTGCTTCTTTCCCGCATTCTCTTTCTTAATAACCAATCTTTCTTCTTATCCCTCCTTTACCATTGGCTCTTCCACGTCTCGTTATCTCCTTCCCTCTATTACTTTTTCCTTGCTGTCTCTTTCTCTCTTATACCTCTACCCCTTTCTCCCTCATCCTTCTCGCTATCTCCTTCCCTCTATCACTTTTTTACTGTCTCTTTCTTAAACCTCTACCCCTTTCTCCCCCATCCTTCTCGCTATCTCCTTCCCTCTTTTATTATTTCTTAAACCTCTGTCTCCTTCTCCCTCCCCTTTCCCCGGCATCGATAGACAAATGCAGGGAACTCGTCTCGTATTTTTCTTGGCATGCGAAACTGCAATTTGGAAGTCCAAGCCGTTTTTTTATTTTAAAGAGAGAGAGAGAGAGAGAGAGAGAGAGAGAGAGAGAGAGAGAGAGAGAGAGAGAGAGAGAGAGAGAGAGAGAGAGAAAGAAAGAGAAAGAGAAAGAGAAAGAGAAAGAGAAAGAGAAAGAGAAAGAGAAAGAGAGAGAGAGAGAGAGAGAGAGAGAGAGAGAGAGAGAGAGAGAGAGAGAGAGAGAAAAGGGGGAGGGGGGAGGGGAAGAGGAAGTGGGAGGGGAAGAGGAAGTGGAAGAGAGAGAGAGAAAGGAGAGAGGCAGGCATAGCGAATAATAGATACATACATGTGTGTATGTGTTTCCCCTCTTCATTCACACCTTCTTTCTCCCGTACTTTCCTCTTCTCTCTTGATCTATTTCCCCAATTATCCTCTTTTCCTCTCGTCTCCATTTTTTTCTTTCTTTCCCACTGCCTTTTTCTTTTCCCTCTTTCTCTTTCATCTCCTTGCTTTCCTCTCTCCCTTTCTCGCCTTCCCCACGACTCCCTTTCTCTCATCTTTCTTCTTCTTTCTTTCGCTTCCCCTTTCTCTCTATCGTTTTTCCGTTGCTGTCGCTGTTGTCATTGTCGTTGATGTTGTTGTAGTCGTTGTTGTTGTAGTCGTTGCTGCTGTTGTTATTTTTGGCTTGCTCGGCTACCGTCATCTCACACGCCGTTTCGCCTCTTCCTCCTTCGCAATTTCTCACGAGAGTTGTATCGTCTCACAGTCCCTTTAGAATGAGAGAAAAAAAAAACCTTCGCACATGTCCCTCTACGCGAGAAGACGCGAGAAGACGAGAGGCGGAAGGGAGGTCAGGATGGGTCGAGGGAAGACGAGGCACAACAGAAAACGGAGGGCGAGTTTCGACGAGAGACGCTGTAACACGGACAACAAAGAAAGCACGAGGAAACGGAATATAGGATAAGTTTGGTCAGGAGGGGGAGCAGAGAGGAAAGCAAATGAGAGAAGAACAGAAGGGAGAGAAGGGGAGACGGGGAGAAGAACAGAAAAGAGGAAAGGGGAGGAGGAGAGGACAGAGAGAGAAGATAAGTGGTGAGAGGAGATGCTGGCTGGAGGGGAGACTAAGATAAACAACAAATTGCAAACGTTTACTTAGCATGTTTTTACATACTGTAACATATAGCACTCAAATAGCTGAGCCGCTGCAGGGGCCGTGATCCAATAAAAACAAGTTATGTGACAACTCAGGCATACTATTTGCATAGTCACGGACGATACAGAATATCAACTGAAAAACACAGATGATTTTAGTTATATCAACGTACATTAGTGTAATTGTTTTGCAAGAATTTCCCTGGAAGCTTTTACTAAAACAAAAATAACAGTAAACATAAAAATAACGTTTGTAATGGTAAAAGGACGATAATGGCGAAGAGATTCCTTAATCACTAATAACACTGGACGCACAATTTTACAGAAAAAAAGAAAGAAAAAAAAAGAAGAAAAAATCCGATTAATGCACAAAACCGTGCAAAGATAATAAGCTAGGGTAATAATGTTATGCCGGCAAGAATTTTACTGTAATGATAATAGCTTATCTCTTGTGGTATTTTGAAACTAGGAACTGACAGTAATATTCCACGCCCTAATGTCCTAATAACAGGACAGCAGATGAGAGGAGAGGAAAGGAGAGTAAATATAATAATAGCGAGAGAAAAGGAAGGCAAAAGCGGAACAGGAAGGGGGAGGGGGAGGGAGAGGGAGAGGGAGAGGGAGAGGGAGAGGGAGGGAGGGAGAGAGAGAGAGAGATAGAGAGAGGGGGGAGGGGGAGTGGGAAGGGGAAGAGGGAGGTGGAGGGGGAGGGGGAAGAGAGGGAGGTGGGGGAGGGGGGAGAGGGAGGTGGAGGGGGAGGAAGAAGAGGGAGGTGGTGGGGGAGGGGGAAGAGGGAGGTGGAGGGGGAGGGGGAAGAGGAGGTGGGGATGGGGGAGGGGGAAGAGGGAGGTGGAGGGGGAGGGGGAAGAGGGAGGTGGAGGGGGAGGGGGAAGAGGGAGGTGGAGGGGGAGGGGGAAGAGGGAGGTGGAGGGGGAGGGGGAAGAGGGAGGTGGAGGGGGAGGGGGAAGAGGGAGGTGGAGGGGGGAGGGGGAAGAGGGAGGTGGAGGGGAGAGGGGGAAGAGGGAGGTGGAGGGGGACGGGGAAGAGGGAGGTGGAGGGGGGACGGGGAAGAGGGAAGTGGAGGGGGAGGGGGAAGAGGGAAGTGGAGGGGGAGGGGAAGAGGGAGAGTGAGGGGAGGGGGAGATAGGGAGGTGGAGGGGGAGGGGGAAGAGGGAGGTGGAGGGGGAGGGGAAGAGGGAGGTGGAAGGGGAGGGCGAAGTGGGAGGTGGAGGGGGAGGGGGAAGAGGAGGTGGAGGGGAGGGGGAAGAGGGAGGTGGAGGGGGAGGGGGAAGAGGGGAAGTGGAGGGGGAGGGGGAAGAGGGAAGTGGAGGGGAGGGGGAAGAGGGAGGTGGAGGGGAAGGGGAGGGAAGAGGGAGGGGGAGGGAGACGGAGAGAGAAAGAAAGAGAGAAAGAGAAAGGCAAAGAGAGGGGGTTATACCGACAAAAGTACAAAACAGATCCGATTTTGCACAGTAAGACTGAAAAATCCTGAAGAAGCAGAGACCTCCCCGATGTTTTACACTCGCCATCCAATGGTCTAAAGCCTCAGTCTGGATCACCCATCACCATGATTCATCCACACCTGTTGATCAACCCCGATCATTCCAAACCGACTGCTTTCTGAATAATGTCTCCCAAAAATATCATCAGCTTTACATAATTCATAACCTGCAAGAAAGGCGCGTTCGAAATGACCTTACAGCAAACGGCCCAAGGTCAAGTGACTCCCCCAGGGTGTACGACCTGCGCTCACAGGCGGGACCTGACCCCGTCGCCACGTCATCGCAACAACAGGTCGTGGCTCAGGTAGCTTGGTCGTGGCTGTTTGCCGAGACCTCTCACGCACTTGCAATTATATGCAATTATTCTGTTTCCACAGAGAGCCACTTGGAGATAATTATCATCATGATTTTATCAGTAATCACTAAGACATGCTGGGGCTGATGGCTTACGACGCGAAACTTCAAACGTTAGTCCTGATAAGTGACGGAATTATGCAGATCCCTCACTGCCGGCAGTCGCCAGCGGCCGGAGTCACGCGCCAGCACAATACCTAATGCATACACAATTAAACCCTGATTAGGGCAAATTGAGCATGCCGCCTCACGCCTAATGACAGCCAGTGCCCTCAACGCCAGCGGTGACTAAGGGAAGTCGCAAGGGGTCCCGAGCACCGTCTTCTCGGTCCTCCGGTCACGTGACGCGGGATTCTCGGTCGACGACTCGGCCTCCTGGGCGATAGGCCTACGTGCATCTTGCAAGCGGCTCTCCAGCACCCGGCCGCGGGGACTGCAAAATGACGGAAATGCATACAACGTGTTCGTGTTGCAGTCGTATGGCCGGTAATTGGGCGGGGGATCTGATATTCCTCGCCGCTGTGTGTTGCACTGACACATTCCTGGCCGTGATGGACGCGTTATTAATGCAAGGGAATGTTCTCTATCCGATACTAATATTGCAACCCTGATCAATCTCCCGAAAGAAGGACAGATGGACATACAAGCATACATACTGCGACTCAGGAATGGCTTAATGAACAATTCTCAACCCAGGAATTTTCTGACGAAGCCAAGGCTTTCTTTAAGATCTTTTTCTTATATTCATTTGCACATACTATTAAAGGCACAAGACTCGTCATCCACGCTCATATTCTTTATCTTTCCTTCCTCTCTCTCTTTCTATAACTCTCTTGCTCCCTTTTCCTCTCTTCGTCTACCCATCCTTCTCCGTCTGTCTGTCTCTCTGTCTCAGTCAGTCTGTCTCTGTCTCTGTCTCAGTCAGTCTGTCTCTGTCTCAGTCAGTCTGTCTCTGTCTCAGTCTCAGTCAGTCTGTCTCTGTCTCAGTCTCAGTCAGTCTGTCTCTGTCTCAGTCTCAGTCAGTCTGTCTCAGTCTCAGTCAGTCTGTCTCTGTCTCAGTCTCAGTCAGTCTGTCTCTGTCTCAGTCTCAGTCAGTCTGTCTCTGTCTCAGTCAGTCTGTCTCTGTCTCAGTCTGTCTGTCTCTGTCTCAGTCTGTCTGTCTCTGTCTCAGTCTCAGTCTCAGTCTGTCTGTATCTGTTTCAGTCTGTTTGTCTGTCTCTGTCTCTCCGCTGTGTCTATCTATCTATTTCTCCCTTACCTAGCACTTTCCCCGTTTCCTTCAGAACACCAGCACGGTTCCACAGGTATCCGCCAACGCGCCTCAGTCCCCCCCCCCCCCCCCCCCCCGAGGCAGCCTCTTGGCCAAGACCCATTTATGCCATTTCGCTAAACAAAACCCATTTTTTCCCCCCGAGAACAATCCACAATTATTCTGAAGGCATGGACTGAGCAGTAATGGATTTCCCAGAAAGTGAATATTTCATAGTCTAATGCACTCTCCATTATCATTTTTAGGCATACTTGCGCCTCCGGACCAAAAATAAGGCTTTGCTCAAGAGATGACGGTGATGATGAGGATGAGACTGCAACAGAGGTCGAAACTCTCGGTGGAAACCAGGAAGAATTTGGACCTTACAGCCGCACTTCCTCCGAGCCCCCCTCTCTATCCCTCCGCTGGTGAAGTCACCCCGTGAAGCGCCGGCCTTCTCGACTCCTTCAGGGGAATGGAGAGAGAGAGAGGAAGAAAGGGAGGAGGCGAGGGAGAAAGAAAGACAAAAGGAGAGCGAGGGAGAAGGAAAGAGCAATGGGGAGCGAGGGAGAAAGAAGGAGAAAAGGAGAGCGAGGGAGAAAGAAAGAGAAAAGGAGAGCGAGGGAGAAAAAAAGAGAAATGGGGAGCGAGGGAGAAAGAAAGAGAAAAGGAGAGCGAGGGAGAAGGAAAGAGCAATGGGGAGTGAAGTAGAAAGAAAGAGAAAAGGAAAGCTGGAGAGAAAGAAAAGAAAAAAAAAAAACGAAAATGGCCCTAGCAATCCCAAGGAAGGGAAACACCACAAGATAGCACCTTTTACCGCATCCTTGTGTGCGTTCGGAGCCTCGCCTCAGTTCTGATCTTGGAGGGCTTACCTGTGACAGGCGCTCGAGCAGTCTCCCTCCCTCCCTCTCGCTCACTTACTCCCTCTATCCGGATCTAGTACCTATTCCTCTTATTTCCTATTTTCATTCCCTTTCTTTCTTTCTTTCTCTTTTCTCTGCGTCCTTCCCTCCCGGTTCCTCTCTAACGCCTCCCTCCATTCCTATATCATTCTCATTTTCCTTTTCTCTCTCTCATTATCATTTCTTCCTCTCTCTCTCTCTCATTCTCTCTACTTCCTTCCATCCCTCTCCACTCTCACTTTCTTTCTCTTTCTCCCTCTGCCCCTCCTGCCCTCCTTGTCTGTCTTTTTTTCCTTCCTTTTCCTTATTTCCTTCCTTCCTCTCTCTCACCCTCTACCCATCCACATCCCCCTCCTTCTCTGACTCTTTTCCTCCCTCCCTCCCTCTCTCCTCCCTCCCTCCCTCTCCCCCTCCCTCCCTTCCTTTCCTCCCTCCCTCTCTCTCCCTCCCCCCCCCCCTTCCTTAAGCCCCCAGACTCGTTTATGAGGAAAAATGGGAGCATTGGGTGACGCAATGATTCCTTTCAGATCACGGGATCGCGGGGAATTATCGGCCTCGTAAGAAGGCGCCGGGGAAAAAAAGGGGAGGAAATAAGAGGGGAAAAAAAGGGGGCGGAAATAGAAGGGAAAAAAAGGGAAGAAAGGATATCTTCAAGTGGTACGGACGGCGTGGGGTTCCTTGTTTCGTCTTTAATCACGTAAATGTTAGTTCCTGCATAAGCTTTCGTTATTTCCGCCTTTGTCGGTGTTTACAGAAAGAGCTACGTTTTGTTTATTCTTCCTTAAAAAAAAAAAACAAATCATAGCGAAAGAGAAAAAAATACGTCAAATGCATATTCTTGCCATATGTTTTTCAGTGATTACAACCGCGAATGCAAATTTATCGACACAAACACCCCGGCAACACAGCCAAACAACGAGCAGCCTTCCCAGCGCTCAACGACTGGACGGGAAAACATACATCACACCAAGAATTAATTGCCGTTAATTACGGATTGGCAAATGGGCCGTTTCCGGTCGAGGAGCCACCCCCGCGTGACCCGGATGTGGGCGCGCTTACGAAGGCTAAAGTCTACGGTGTTCGGGCGATTCTTTTCGTATCTCACCACCGAACATGAGGTATAAAGAACTATGTGATTATTTTATAGCATCTGATACATTGGAAGATATGCTCACGCTATATCCTAATTTTAAAATGTAAAAGACTATGTGATTATTTTATAGCATCTGATACATTGGAAGATATACTCATGCTATATCCTAATTTTAAAATGTAAAAAATTATGTGATTATTTTATAGCATCTGATACACTGGAAGATATACTCATGCTATATCCTAATTTCACTATGGAAAACTATCATAATCATAGAACACACCACAGAACACTGTTATGTAAACACAAAGGCAAAGGTAGATCAAAGGTAATATACGTTTGCATGCTGTATGACATATTCCCCTTTTTCCATGTATAATTACTGTAATCACAGAATACTGTACTGTATGTAACACTGTAATCACGACTGCCCACGCCTGAGCAGTTAGCCAGGGTGATAAATAAACTTACTATACTAAAAAAAACGCAATAATGTTATAGCCTAAACTTCCACAGTAATATCATTATATAATGCTTTGACCGTGCATCAAATGTACCACTGTTTGCCCACATCTGTGCAGTTAGTCAGGGTGGTAAATAAAGAACAAAACGAAAAAAAAAAAAAAAAAAAAAAAAAAAACGTATTATTACGGCGAATTAAATAAGCAGATAAAAAACTATGTAATTAATATTCCTTTCAACTCATATTATACACATAATAAACGTCACAACCTAAATGTTCAATGTAATGCTATTATATAATGCTATGACCATTTATCAGCTGTAGTACAGATTACCCACGCATGTGCTGTTACCAGGTTAGTAAATTATTGACTAAACTAAACTTGATACACTTTGTTATATCCTCAATTAACCATATAAACTACCTTTATTAAGCATCGTTATGCAAATACAGAGACAAAAGTAAATCACCCTAATATGACTTATATTCCAATTTTATCATGTACAATTACAGTAATTACAGAATACTTTTCATGTCAAATACATATACAATTCTCTAATCGCGATAGCCCACCTCTGAGCAGGCAACCAGGGACTTAAACAAACAAACTTGAACTGCTATACATACAGCACAGATATAATACAAGTGATAATCTTATCTCAACTGCTGTATTAATGGAATACTCGTGATATATCCTACACTTCCATAGTATACTACGATATACTGATCATAAACCGAGCATAACAAAGCTAATCCACGCCCGTACGTTGCCTCGGGTGATAAACAAAAAAAAAAAAAAAAAAAAAAAAAAAAACTGAATCAAACAAAAACCAAAATCAGCTGACAAGAGATTCAAGGAACACTATACTTCACTTCCTTCGTTATAGCCTACCAGTATCATTATTACTTATTCTATCTTGTCTATTCTTTCTTTCTCTTTATCCATCCTTTTTTTTCTTTTCTTTTTTTTTTGTCCAAATTAGATGTCTACCTCAGTAACATCGCCACACCAATTACTTATATTTTCCCACGCTTAAACAGCCAGCCAGGAATATAAATAAAGAACAAAACCAAACATTTTTCTTTTAACAATTTCCTTGGATTATCGGAACTTTTAAAATAAGAAATGCATACACTTCAGGAGCTGTTGTTGTTGTCTTTATCATTATCATTAACATAACTTATCTTTATTAATATCAACAACAATGATAATGATAAAAATAAAAGTATCAATAATGATGATAGTAAATAATAATAACGATAATGATAACGACAACAATGATAAGGGCACTAATAATCATAATAACAATAACAATAATAACAAATAACAATACTAATAATAACAATAAAACAATAATAATAATTATTATTATAATAACAATAAAACTATAATAATATTTATAATAATAACAATAATAACAATACCAACAATAATGATCAAAATGATACTAATAATGATAATAATAACAACGCAAATAATAACGATGGAAAAATAATATAATCAACAACAACAACAACACTAGTACCAACAACATCCCTCGCATCTCCCGCCATCTTCGAGAAACTGCAGAGCTCCTTGTCTCCTCCTTGGCGCCCATTTCGGATTAATCGCCAGCATCTCACCTCGGAAAACCTGACCTTTTTTTCCCATTCCCATATTTGGTCTCTTCAGAGGTCAGGACGCCAACCCCCCCCCCTCCCCCTCCCCACCCCCACCCCCCAGAGATGCCTCTAGACAAATAAAAAAAACGAAAGGAATAAAGAGGAAAACTATCTATCGCGAGGTCTTTTCGATGACGTCATGACCAACACACACGCCCCTTTTTTATAGGAATGGTTTAGGAAGGAAACAATGCTACCAACGCGGACTCGACCCTTGGGGCCTCCTCGCTTTCCCCCTCCGGCGCCTTGGCTTGTGTGGCAACAGTGGTTTCACATCCTTCGTAGAAACCTGTGCTGCAGCTACGTCGATTCGGTCTCTATGATAATTAATGATTGATGATGATGATAATGATGATGATGATGACGACGATGATGATAATGATGATGATGATGTGATGATGATGATTGATGATGACGACGACGACGACGACGATGGCAGAAATAATACCAATAACACTGATGATAACGAAGACGATGACTACTGCTAATAACAACAATAATAAAAACACCGCAACACCAACATCTAACAATAACAACATTAATAGCTATCCTCTCCACAATAACAAAAAACATAATTATAACAATAACAACATTAATGATAAAAATAGCATTACCAGCAACACCACGCCCACTCATACTGAACCCCCAAAAGCCCAAAACCATCAACAATACCTGACTTCCGCATTCAGCTCACAATATGCACACATCCCCGCCATTCACCGAAGCTCACCTGCAAGACAAAGAGACAGCATTAAAAGGAGGAAAAGGCAGCGGCGGAGACAATGGGCCTCTCCTGACAGCATCTATGGGAATGTCTTTTTTTTTTTTTTTTTTTTTTTTTTTGAAAGGGGGGGGGAAAGGGTAGGGGGTTGGAGGTACGGGGGTAAGGGGGGGGAGGGGAGAGAGCCTTGACCCTAGCTGGAACCTTGCCGCTCCGGTCGATGCCTGCCGCACGCATACATCTTGCTGTTATGTTGCTTCTTGCATGATTCGTGGCCCAGGGTACAAGGGTAAGAGACAAGCACATTGCAAAGATAAAGAGAGGAAATGTTGCACATACACGCAGATAATCGCGTGTCGACACAAACAACATCGCAAAACGCACCAAAATAAAAATATATTACAAATCTAAACACCGCATTGCGAACACAAAATGCAATAACTAAAAGCGCCACGAGACCTGCAACACGACAGGAAGAACATTGCTAAGCAACAAAAAAAAAAAAAAAAAAAAAACGCGTCTTCGAGAGCGAAAACAATATCCCGAGAACGCAGAAACGGAAGACTATCGCTAAACAACATTTTCCAGAGACAAGAAGGAACGTGTTATTGATCACAATCGCCGAGGCCAGACACCGCCACTCGTTTACACACCCGCTGTACGTCTGTCGCGGGAAATGCTGCGTGCTGTTCGGCTCACGTATAAAACCGGACGCATTGTCAGTGGACGCCGTTAACCGGATGTAATGTTGTATAAGAACAAACAATTAAATGCTGGACAGTTCAAGTGAGAAGTGAAATAATGAAAACCCGAGTCAATTTGTCCGGTCTACTCGTTCCGATAATTAGCGCATGATACTTACCTAATCAGGCATGAGCAGAAGTCGTCTACATTATCCTACACCTGGACCAGCAAGCACTCCCGAGCCCTCTTTCGAAACGCCTTTGTGCGAAATTCGAGCGGAATGACAGGCACGAGCGGAGTGGCCTCAGTGACCCGGGGTTCGCCTCCCCTGCCGCGGGCATCCTGAGTCGTCCCCGTCAGGAGTGACAGCACAGCGGTGACGAAGACGACCCAGACAGCAGCCAGCGACCCTGTGACGTAAGCGCCTCGCCCGCTATCGATGGCATAACAGCCGGCGGTGTGGACATTAGTCTGACAGCACAAAGGCGCGCTGAGGAGCGGCATTCCGCGATCCTCCGACGGAAGCACGTGACCCGGCGGGCGAACTTTCACTCGCGAGGCCCTCTGGATCCCGCCGGGCCGCCCTTCCTTATTCACTGCCTCGCTTGCTGCTTCTTTCAGGCTGGCTTCATTCTGTCACTGCCATGCAAGCTTCCTCGCTGCATATTGCAGAAAGCGCAAACACTATTCGCAAACATCTTTTCATCTGCTATTCATTGCAAGAGTGAAGAAGATAAATCTAAATATTTAGATGAGCTAAATTTCCCACATTTGATCTTCAAAATCTTTGATCTAACCTTTATTTCACATCCCTCTATAACAAGAGGATTATTGACAGAGCGTTATTAAAAAAAGCCATGAAGTTTCGCAAAAAAGAATCAACAGATAAATAAATAAACGTCAAGGTCTGGGAACCGCTGGGGGGGGGGGGGGGCATTGCACAACGCGGCATTCCTTCCTTTCCCTCACGGAATTCGCACGCAAAAAAACACGACCGGATAACGAGCACCCACGCCCACGACCGGACGAGCCAACCGCAAAGCCAAGGGACGAGAGAAGAAGACGCCCCTATGACATCCTACGATATCCTATCCCGCGAGCGCCCAAAGGATAGGAGATCAGTCCAGGCGAGGGTGCGAATCTCCGTCTCTTTCACACGCGTCGGAGCCGCCGCACCCGTGTCAGGGGTGTTACTTCCGGTTGTTCTCGGGCCATTGTGAACCCCACTTTTTGTACTCTCGCTCCAACAGCTGGACTTATCAATACAAACACGCCACCAGTGTCATAAAGCATACTCACACGAAGCGGTACACTTTTATGTTCCATGTCATATCATCCCTTTTGTACAGGACCCAAACACAGTTCCTGCCGCACCGCACGCGATACTCGCACACCTCGCTTTGCTACTCTCGCGTTTCATTTCATGCTAAGACCTAACACGAATTGCATGCACTCATGCGCGTAAACACACACACACACACACACACACACACACAGAGAGAGAGAGAGAGGGAGAGAGAGAGAGAGAGAGAGAGAGAGAGAGAGAGAGAGAGAGAGAGAGAGAGAGAGAGAGAGAGAGAGAGAGAAAGAGAGAGAGAGAGAGAGAGAGAGGGGGAGGGAGGGAGGGAGGGAGAAAGAGAGGAAGAAAAAAGTAAGAAAATGAGAAAAAAGAGATAAGTTGATTGATAGAAAAGATAAAAAATAACTAAAAAAAAAAAAAAAAAAAAAAAAACGAGGGAGAATAAATGATAAAAACAAAAGAACCCGGTGAATGAAAGAAACAACGAAAGAAATCAGAAAGAAAGAAAAGAGGGAAGAAAAGAGAGGAAACAAACACAGCCGCACACACACACACAGACTAGGTAAAGAGCACATCCATTTTCCTTTTCCTTTCTCTGCTTTTCTTTTCTTTACGTGTTTATATTTTCTCTGCTGTCAGATTTCACGACACATTTCCATTTCTTTGAAGACAAATCGATGACCTCCACGCCATGAGAGGGGGGAGGGGGAGGGGACTGTGGGCAGGGGGAAGGGCTGAGGGCAGGGAGGGATGGAGGGGACGGGGAGGGGAAGGTGGAGGGGGCTAAGGGCAGGGAGGAGGGATGGAGAAGGGATAGTGGGTTAGGGGAAGGGGCGTGAGGGGGAGGGCAGGGAGGAGGGATAGAGAAGGGAGGGAGGGTTAGGGTGAGGGAGGGGGCTGAGGGTCTGGAGGATAAAGGGGACGGGGGACGGGGGAGGATAGAGAGGAGGAGCGAAAGAAAAGGATGGGGAGGGGAAGAAGTAGGGATAAGGAGGAAGAGCGAAGATTTAGGAGAGGGGGGGAGGAACGGAGGAAATGGAGGAGTGAGCTGAAGACATGAAGAAGAGGGAGGAGGGGATGGAGAAGAGAGAGGGGCCTAAGGGAGAAAAGGGAGGAGGATAGGGTTGATAACTAATGAAAAAAAAATTGTAATATATGTAGTAAACAAACAAAATTACATTTGAACTCAAATGGCTGACCGTACGTGTGCGCCGAATTTCTTTTATATCTTATCACATCCACAAATAAAAAATAAACATGAATTTATGTTTACAATTACTTAATTACCTTGCCCCCCCTAAAAATTATCTCCCTATTCTTTACAAACTCACCACCGATTCTCCTGTCTACCAAAATTGCTGCTTTAAAACGTTTCTGTTCAAACGTTTCTCTCTGCAAATGAAACTAGCCGCACGTATATACATATATATATACACATCTTTATATACATATACATACATACATACATGCACGCACAAACGTGTGTGTGTGTGTGTGTGTGTGTGTGTGTGTGTGTGTGTGTGTGTGTGTGTGTGTGTGTGTGCGCGCGCGCGCGCGTGTATGTGTGTGAATATACATACATATATACATATACATATATATATACATATATACATACATACATACACAGACACACACACACATATATATACACACACGCACGCACATAACATACTGTATATGTATCGATTACACATACAGAATGACCTACAATTCTGTAAAATCTTGCTGCTGCTTATGTTAATGAATCCTTCAAGAACAATCCCGCCCCCCCCCCCCCGATCCAATTACACCGACCTTAAGCCAATATACATAAAACGAAAAAAAAATACAGAACCGACTAACGAAGCCCAGATGTCGAATACATCGCACGCAAAAAATACCCGTCTTGGCCTGTGTCCGTAAGGGGCAAATTCCCATCCTTTCTAGCTTCCCGGGCGTCTTGTAAGGGTGGGGAGGAATTCAACGAAATTCGGTATCCAAATTGGCGAGAAAGGAGACGATGGGCGGAGGCGGGCGGAGGTGGGCGGCATCTATCCCTTTTCTCCCACCCCTCCCACACCTACCCCCTTCACCTCAACCCATCCCACGCGCACCTTCCCCCTCCCCCTCCCCCTCCCCCCAACCCATTCCTGTGGGCGGAGATCAAAAAGCCATATCCATCACCCCTCCAAGCCGGAAGAGGAGGGCCAGATCCACCCCCTCACCCCCACCCCATCCTACCCACCATACCCACCCCCACCTACCCCCCTCCATGCGTCCACCCCTCACCCCCACCCAATCCTACCCACCACACCCAAACCCAACTCACCTCCACCCACCTCACCCACCCCCTCCATGCGTCCACCCCCTAACCCCACCTCATCCTACCCACCATACCCAAACCCAACTCTGCCCCACCCACCCCACCCACCCCTCCATGCGTCCACCCCCTCACCCCCACCCCATACACCCCACCCCCAACTCACGCCCACCCACCACAACCCCAACTCACCGCCACCCACCCCCAACTCACGCCCACCCACCACAACCCCCAACTCACCGCCACCCACCCCCAACCACCCCCCAACTCACGCCCACCCACCTCACCCACCCCCTCCATCCATGCCAACCTCGCGCAGGAGTGACACGAAAGTTCCGCGAGACGCCCATGCAGGCGAGCGAGACTTTTCGCATTCCGTCCGGGGAAAATTTATGGAAAGATATTTAAATGAACCGCCTCCGAGCCGCGGCGACGAGTCGGACTCCCGCGACGCAGCGTAACGTCGTTTGAATTAAGGGCCTTCATGAGATTAAGATTAAATTCTTTGCTCAAATTCGATGCCAGGTGTCTTTCGAGGAAAGGAGGAGGAGGAGGAGGAGGAGGAGGTGGAAGAGGAGGAGGTGGAAGAGGAGGAGGTGGAAGAGGAGGAGGAGGAGGAGAAGGTGGAAGAGGAGGAGAAGGTGGAAGAGGAGGAGGAGGAGGAAGAAGAAGAAAAGGAAAAAGAAAAAGCAGAAGAGAAGGAAGAAGAGGAGGAGGAGGAAGAAGAGGAGGAGGAGGAGGAGGAAGACGTGGACGAGGAGGAGAAGAAGAAAAAGGAGGAGGAGAACGAGGACGATGAGGAGAAGAAGAAAAAGGAGGAGGTGGTGGTGGTGAAGGAAAAAAGAGGAAGAGGAGGCCAAGGAGGAGGAGGAAAAGGAAGAGCAAAAATGAAGTCGAGAAAGAGGAAGAGAAAGAGCCCCAGAGGGTCAACGACGACGAAAAAGAAACGAGCAGAGTAAGAAGGAGAACGAAAAGGAGGGATAGGGGGACGAAAGAGAATTCACACGCGAGACTTGATAAGAAGAGAAAGGGGAGAAACAAAAGGAAGCAGGAGGACATACCTCTTCAGATCAGTACTTTTTCGGAATTCAAGTCTAGTGTGTAACTTGTGGTGTGAAATACCGCAGAGTTTTGCG
>NC_091586.1:3560229-3565229 GCF_042767895.1 Penaeus vannamei
TAATATTATAATCTTACATTTTTGCTCAGACATCCAATCATCCAATCATGTCTACGTATATTTTTCTTTGTTTACCTTTCATCTCTCTCTTCCTTTCCTTTCTCTTCGATTCCCTGTTTCTTTTCTTTCCTTCTCGTTTCTCTTTCTCTACTCCTGTTTTCTGCTCTCTATCCCACTCTGGTCTCTTTTTGTTTTCTCTCTTTCTCCGATGTTTCCTTTTCCATCACATTCCCCTCCTCTTTCCTTCTAATTCTCTCTTTCTTCGCTTCCTCCTTGCCTCCCCTCCATGCTCCTCTTCTCCCTTCTCTTTTCTCTTTTCTTCCCTCTCCCTCTCCTCTTCCCTTTTCTTCCCTCTCCCTCTCTCTTGCCCTTTTCTTCCCTCTCCCGTCCCTCTTCCTCTTTTCCTCTTCCCCATTCTTCCCTCTGCCATCGCTCTAACCCTTTTCCTTCCTCTCCCTCTACCGTACCTCTTACCTAGTCCTCTCTCTCTTCCTTATTCCCCTTTTTCCTCCCTCTCCCCTTCCCTCTTCCCCCCCCATCTCCCTCTCTCCCCCTCACCCCTCTCCCTCTCTCCTCCACTGCAGGAGCGCAGCCACCATCATAACAAAGGTGCGATCAACCTATCATTTGCTCTAAGTCCGCCCCCCCCCCTTCCCCCTCATGAGTGGCACGCTGAAGCTCGCCATTGTATGATCGTGAACAATGGATGTCACGTTCCCTCCCTCTCAGTCATTCTGTCTGTGTCACGAAATAACTGTCAATCTGTCAGTCCGACTGTCTGTCTGTCTGTGAGTCTGTCCATCAATCAAAATCGCCGGCGTCACAATTTCCACCATGCAAACTTTTAGCCAAATACAGCCGCCAGAAACGTGTTCTAAACATGACACAAAGCTGACGAGCCCGAACAAAGCGAGAGGGGATGGGTCTCCCCTTCGCCGTGGCTCTCTGCGCCGGTCTCGCGGCACTCCGTCCCACTGAAGGAGATTGTTTGGGGAACCGGGTGCCCAGTCCCCCTGAGGCACCACAAAGACGGGACTCTACAGGAAAAGTGATAGGTTAGACGCCTCAGACACTCAGTGGTTCTCTCTGTCCCGTGTCTCGCTCCGTCTGACGATGCAGGGGATACGTGCACGACTATTCCTACAGTATGGGAAACCTAGACTATTTCTACTTCTAAAATATGCCGTCCGGTTCGTATTTGATCGTGTTTGAAGTGCATTTCTCGTGAATTCATGACGCATTCACAAATAACGCTCTGATGTAACGTGCGTGTGTGTGTTCGCGTGTATGAAAGAGTGTGTATGTGTACTTGGACGCGTGCTGGGGCCCATTTACCCGATCAATCTCTGACGGGTGCTGGCAGAACCCAATACTTAAAGGTTACATTCGCCCCTCCTTTCTAAAATCCCCTTTTCTGTTGGCCAAAAAAAAAACCGTCTATGATTCCTCTATACACATCGCACACGGGACGCCATTCCGGCTGAAGCCAAACTCCTCGAAATCGGCAGACGACGAGGTGCTATGCCAACACTATGCTAGGGGCCCGCCGCTCCAGCCCTCCCCTCTCCCTCCGTTCCCGGATCCTCCCCCACCCTCACCCCCTCTCCCCACCTATCACCCCCACCTTCCACCCTCCCCCCCTCATCCCCCCCACCTCCCCCCCTCACCCCGAGTCCTTTGGCGCGTGTACACAAGGCGCTCGAGGGAGTCAAGGTTTCCACTCCTTTCACTGGCGTCTACAATACCCAACCTCCTGACCCAGTCGCGAGATCGTCGGCCTTACGCACACGTGCCCTTCGGCCGACGTTCGCTTGCGCTTCCTCGGTCCTACGTAACTGTACAGGCTGGCTTTACGGCCGTGAGTACCGTCACTCAGCATGGCCGATGTCGTGACTATTAAAAAAATACGCAGAAATCCCTCTTTTCCTTCTCACCTTTCCGTTCATCTATCGATCTATTCTCTTGCTTCTCCTTTCTTTTCTTTTTCTTTTTTTCCTTCTTCCCGATCTACCTCACGCCCTCTCGCCCTCATGCAGTTACAACCTCTCTCTCGTTATCTTTCTCTCTTTCTCTCTCTCTCTCTCTCTCTCTCTCTCTCTCTCTCTCTCTCTCTCTCTCTCTCTCTCTCTCTCTCTCTCTCTCTCTCTCTCTCTCTCTCCTTTCTTCTAAAGTTCTCCATACAGACTTCTCCAGCATTTCCTTCACGACTTCCCCCTCGACGAAAGACAACTCGAGAGAGAAAGTTAGAGAACAACAACAACAACAACAACGACAAAATGTTCATAGGGCTTTCTATATTCTAAGATGGCACAGTGTCTACTTGGAAATGCATTCGCGAGAAAGTTGAGGTTAGCGGTTTGGAGAGCGAGGGCAAGGGGGGGGAGGGGAGGGGAAGGAGGGAGGAGGAAGGGAGAGGAGGAGGGGAAGGGATGGGAGGGGGTGGGGAAGGGAGGGAGGGGAGGAGAAGGGGATGGGAGGAGGAGGAAGGAGGAGGGAGGAGGAGAGGAGGGAAGAGGAGGGAGAGGAAGGGGAGGTAAGGGCAGGAAGAACTGGGAAGGGAGGGAGGGAGGGGAAGGGAAGGAAAGGAAAGGAAAGGAGGAGGAAGACATGGGAAGGGAGGGAGAGAAGGGAAGGGGGGAAACGAAGTGAATTGAATGGATGCAAGGGAGATGGGAAGTTAAGGAAAAGAAAGAAAGGGATAAAAGGAATGACAAGAGAAAGGAAGGAAAAGAAGCGAAGGGGAGACGAGGGAGAGGCAAAGAAGGAAAGTGAAAGGAAAGAAAGAAAGGTAGAGAATAGAAGGAAGGAAAAGAGGTAAGGAGGTGAATAGCGGGGCTACAAGAGGAGAGGAGAGGAGGAAATAGAAGGGGAGGGGGTTGTGGGAAGAGAGAAAAAAAGAGAAGGGAAACGAAAAGAAAGAGAAAGAGAATGGAAGGAAAAGGCAGAAAAAGAAAGGGACTGTGACGGGTGAAGAAATAGGAAGGGGAAGTATTAGCATACGACGGTTCCCCTTCACTTCCCCTTCCCTCCCCTCTGCTCATCCCTCCTTCCTCCCCTCCCCTCTGTTCCTCATCCCACACCCCTTCCCTCCCCTCCCCTGCTCCCTTACCTCCCTCCCCCCCTCCTCCTTACCCCCTCCCCTCCCTCCCTGCTCCTTACCCCCTCCCTTCCCTCCCTCTGCTCTTACCCCTCCCTTCCCTCCCTCTGCTCCTCACCCCCCTTCTTTCCCTTCCCTCTGCTCATACCCCTTCCCTTCCCTCCCTCCTCCTCCTCATCCCCCTCCCTTCCTCCCCTCTGCTCCTTATCCCCCTCCCTCTCCTCCTCACCCCTCCATCTCCCTCCCCCTCTTCCCCTCTCCTCCCCATCCCTCCTTCCCTCTCTCCCTCACTACCCCCTTCTTCTCCAACTGACTCCACACCATCGCGCTTGTCAATGCAGATGTGTCGTAGATTTCGCCATCGACGGAAGGTGACGCCATCGTGGAGGAAGAAGAAACGGAGAATAAATGAGAAAAAATAGATAAACAGAGGAGACAGACGGGACAGAAGGCAGACCCATGGATGGAATTTCAACCTCAAATTCGTATTAATTTTATTCAACGAGAATTCACGAATAATGCGACGAAGTTCGACGAGGATAGTGAATCATCATCAAAGTAACCTCACGAGGAATATGCTAAGTGAACTCGTGACAGGAATTAATAATCTATGAGGAACTCGTAAGGTTAATGAATAGTATCTTTACTCATGAGGCGTGTGAATAATTCAATAGAGGAAAGAAAGGGTGGAAGGCAAGAGAGAACGGAGAAAGCAATATCAGCGAAAAAATAAAAAAAAATCAAAACAATAGAATGAGATAAAGGTCGAGAGCAATCTGCACGAGATTATCTCTCTCCTCTCTCCTGTCGTCTCCTTCCTTCTCGTCTTCCATCTCTCTCTCTCTCTCTCTCCTCTCGTCTCCTTCCTTCTTGGTTTCCATCTCTCTCTCTCTCTCTCTCTCTCTCTCTCTCTCTCTCTCTCTCTCTCTCTCTCTCTCTCTCTCTCTCTCTCTCTCTACCTGTGTGCGCACATACACACAGGCGTGATATATTTTAGGGTATGAATTGGGTGCTTGCATGCGTCAGTATTTATACATAGTATTATATATGATTGCACGCGCGCCTGCAAATACGAGTATTTACACTCCGAAGTGCCTGCGCGCCGACGTGCACGGGATCCTGCAGATTAAACCTCCCGGCGTGGCTTCCGCTCGAACGTGCAGCCCCCGCGAGAGACCCCCCCCCCCCCCGGCGGCAGCGCGATAAAAGCGAGGCGAGCGGCGGCGCCTCAGCATCCGGGAATGCCTCCTCGACCTCGCGAGTGCAGGCGCCATTCGCCCCGGCAATAATCCCGCCCAAATATTCAATTAGGCGCGGGAACCTTCGCCCATTGCCCCAATAAGCGGTATTTTCGAGGGCGGCGAATGGGGCTCGGCGGCAGGCAGCGCGATCCATCGGCGGCCGCCCTCGCCGCGCAGGGCCCCGTTCGGTTCCGGTTTCCTGCAAACGCTGTACATACACACGAGAGTGTCTGTTTTTGTCTTCTTTCCCTCCGGCCGCTGCTTCGGCTTCGAGGATTCGTTGCCTCCGAAAAAGCCCATCCGGACCAGCCGGGGACGAAATATTTACGGAAAACACCCAGAAAGCAGCTTGCTCGTTCCCATTACGGCCCTTCGGTAACGGCCCACGTGTGGTCGTCTTCGATGAGGTCGTTTTAAATCAGAAGCTGCGCCCGGTTTTCCTTTTCATGAGATCTCCAGTTTTCCTGCACTCGTGTGTGTGTATGTGGCATTGTACACACGCGCACACATACACGCGTACAAGCTCTCACACACATACTATACATATATACACATACAGACTCAAGCACATACATACATACACAGATGTATTCTCCATACATGCACATTTATTTTTAAAAAATACACGCACACATACACTTGCAATCATATACTCACACACG
>NC_091586.1:3567729-3572729 GCF_042767895.1 Penaeus vannamei
AGAAAGGAAGGAAGGGAGAGGAGATGGGGAGGGGGAGAGGGAGAGGGGAGAGGGAGGGAAATGAGAGGGCGAGGGAGAGGGAGAGGGAGAGGAGGAGGGAGGGAGGGATGGGGAAGGAAGGAGAGGAAGAAGGGTAAGTTGAAAGTTGAAGAAGGTGAGTCGGAAAATGGGTTGAAGGACAGGGGGTCGTGGAGGAAGGAGGGGATGGAGGAGAGGGGGAAGGAGAGAGGAGTGACGGAGAGGGTGATGGAGGAGGAGGGTGAAGGGAAAAGGGAAAGCTGAAAAATTGGAATATGGGTTCAAGGGTAGGGAGTGGAGGAGTAGGAGGGGGTAAGGGAGGAAATGAGGAAACAGGGGAGGAGGAGACATGAGGAAGGGGTGAGGCAGGGGAAGGAAGGGGAGAGCAGGGGGAGAAAGGGGTGTGGGAGGAGGGGGGCAGGGGTGTGGGAGGGAAGGAAAGGGTGTGGGGAGGATGGAGGAAAAGGGTGTGGGAGGGAAGGAAAAGGGGTGTGGGAGGAGGGGGGCAGGGTGTGGAGAGGGAAGGAAAAAAGGGATGTGGGAGGAGGGATGGAGGAAAAGGGTGTGGGAGGGAAGGAAAAGGGTGTGGGAGGAGGGGGCAGGGTGTGGGAGGAAGGAAAAGGGTGTGGGAGGAGGGGGGCAGGGTGTAGAGAGGGAAGGAAAGGGGGTCTGGGAGGAGGGGGGCAGGGTGTGGGAGGGAAGGAAAGGAGTGTGGGGAGGGGGGCAGGGTGTGGGAGGGAAGGAAAAGGGTGTGGGAGGAGGGGGCAGGGTGTGGGAGGAAGGAAAAGGGTGTGGGAGGGGACAGGGTGTGGAGGGAAGGAAAGTGTGGGAGGAGGGGGAGCTGGGTGTGGGAGGAAGAAAAGATTGTGGGAGGAGGGGGGACAGGGTGTGGGAGGGAAGGAAAGGGGTGTGGGAGGAGGAGAGGGAGGCCAGGGTGTGGGAGGAAGGAAAAGGGTGTGGGAGGGGGGGGGGCCAGGGTGAGGGAGGGAAGGAAAAGGGTGTGGGAGGAGAGGAAGCGGAAGATGAGGACGAGAGAAAGAGGAAAGGAGAGAGAGGAAGCGGAAGATGAGGACCACAGAAAGAGGAGAGGAGAGAGAGGAAAGTAGAGAGGACCAGAGAAAGAGGAAGAATGGACGAGGAAGGAGAAAGGAGAAGATGGAGGAGGAGAAGGTGAAAGGAGAAGGAGGAGGAAGAAAAGGAAGAAGAAGAAGAAGTCAAATAAAAGAAGTACAAAACCGCGAAAAATAATACCAGCAGAGTGATCAATCGACAAAGCCACACCCAAAAAACAGAATCACATCAGCAAAATAGGTAAAAAAAAAAAAATGGGGAAGCAACAAAATTAGATCAGCTCGTCCGCCTGTCTCCGCATCCCTTCTGCATCATCCACTTCCTCTAATTCGCCTCCTCGCTTCTTAAAAAAAAAAAAAAAGAGAGAAAAACTCTTGTTGTTCTTTCTTGTTGTTGCTCCGGCTCGGCTTCCTCGTAGGCCATCACGGGGAATTCTTTGCGGGGGAACGTGAGACGGCCTGAGAGAGGGAGAGAGGAAGAGAAAGAGGAGGAGAGGAGAAGAGAAAGAGGAGGAGAAGAGGGAGAGAGGGGGGAAGAGGGAGGGAAGGAGAGAAAGATTGAGGAAAGGAGAGAGAGAGGGAAAGAGAGATGGAGGGAGGGACAGATGATGAGAGAGAGAGAGAGAGAGAGAGAGAGAGAGAGAGAGAGAGAGAGAGAGAGAGAGAGAGAGAGAGAGAGAGAGAGAGAGAGAGAGAGAGAGAGAGAGAGAAAGAAAGAAAGAGAGAGAAAGAAGAGAGAGAGAGAGAGAGAGAGAGAGAAAGAGAGAGAGAAAGAGAGAGGGAGAGGAGAGCGGAAGAGAGAGAGGGGGAGAGTGGAAGATAGAGAGAGAGGGAAAGAGGGAGAGAGGATGAGAGAGGGAGGGAGGGAGGGAGGCAGGAGGGAGGGAGGGAGGGAGGGAGGGAGGAGGAAGGAAGGAAGGAGGGAGGAAACCAGAAAAGAGGGAATGATAGATGAAAAGGGAGGAAATGTGACGAGAAGAGAGCGATGGATAAAAGAAGGCAAAGAGGCAGGGAAAAGAATGAGGAACGGATGAAGAGAAACGGAGGGAAGTTGGAAGGAACAAAATGAGGGACAGAGACACGAAAGGAAGAAGTGGGAGGGAAGGAGAGGGAACAGGGAAGAGAGAGAGACTGAGCAAGGAGTGAGAGGAAGTGAAAGGAGGAGAGAAAGAGAGAGAGAGAAAGAGAGAGAGAAAGAGAGAGAGAGAGAGAGAGAGAGAGAGAGAGAGAGAGAGAGAGAGAGAGAGAGAGAGAGAGAGAGAGAGATAGAGATAGAGAGAGATAGAGAGAGTAAGTAGAGAGTGAGACAGAGAGAGAGAGAGAGAGAGAGAGAGAGAGAGAGAGAGAGAGAGAGAGAGAGAGAGAGAGAGAGAGAGAGAGAGAGAGAGAGACAGAGAGGGTGAGGGAGAGGGAAGAAGAGGAGGGGAGGGAGGGAAAAGAGAGAAGAGAGAGAGGCCGTGTTTCTCTGTAATTTCATTCCGTATGACGAAGAGAAACTACGAGGTGCCTCGCCATTCCGGCCGAACCAGACAGCGGCGGCGCCTCATCCCAAAAATCACTCACTCCTCCATCTCCATCTCCATCATCTCCTTCTTTTTCTTCTTCTTCTTCCCCTTCTCCATCTAACTCCTTCTCCTTCTCCGTCTAACTACTCCTCCTCCTATCCTCTCCTCCTCCTCCTCCTATCCTCTCCTCTCCCCCCTTCTCCTGCCTTCTCCTCTCCTCTCCTCTCCTCTCTCCTCTCCTCTCTCTCTCCTCCTCCTCCTCTCCTCTCCCCTCCTCTCCGTGTCTCCCTTCACAGCCTACATTACCATGCTTCGGTTACCCTCCTTCCTTTACGGCGAGCATGGGCTTCTCTTTCTACTCTTCTTCCTCTCCATCCGTCTCATTCATATGATTCTTCCTTCTGCTCTTCTTTCCTTTTTTTCTTCTTCTCACCTCCTAACCTGCGCTTCTCCTTCTCCTCCTCCTCTTCCTCCTTTCTCTTACTCTCCTTCCCCCTCCGTTCTTCTCTAATCCTTTTTCCTTTTTCTTCTTCCTCCATCTCCTTCTCCTCTTCTTGTCCTTTTCTTCTATCTCCTCTCCCTCCTTCCCCATCTCCTCTTCCCCCTTCCCCTTCTTCCTCACCTCTTCTCCCTCCTTCCTCATCACTTCTCCCCTCCTTCCTCATCTCTTCTTCTTCCTTCCTTCTTTCCTCCTCCTCCTCTTCCTCTTCTTCTTCCTCCTCCTCCTCCTCCCTCCCCCACCCTCACACCACCCAAGAACTCCTAGCGGCATTTTGCATAATTTAGGAGTGGATCGCTTATGTGCAGAATTTCGCCGACGGATCCGCGTGGACCGAGATGCCCGGAGGCTGAGGAGCGCCGGCGAACAACTTCCCATTTCTCCTCGCTGTCCGTCATTTTTTTTCCCCGGCCAATTTTCCCTTTTGGCCGTAAAGGTGCGGATATATATATATTCCCCGCGTTTTATTGTTGTTGTTTTTACTTCCCTGTCGTTTTAGTTCTGTTTCTTTTTTTTTCAAGGGTCGATGGTATTTTTCATTTTTTGTGGGTGTGAAAATTCCGTTTTCAGGGATTTGTGTAAATTGGGTCCCTAGCGTTATGGGAAAATTGAGATTAATAGTATAAGCGGATACTTAAGAGAGAGGGAGAGGAGGAAAGAGAAAACCGAAAAATACAAAGACAGAAAGAGAGAAAAAAAACGGAGAGAGAAAGAAGCGATTATCCGTTCGTACAACACTGATAATTACTAAAAATGTGCGTGAACTTAAATCTCCAACATAAAACTGCCAGCATATCACCAGAAAAAATATATATTCGAACTCCCCATTCTCACTCCACGTCCAAAGCCCCGAACAACCCTTAGCCTTTCCCTGACCCCTGAAACTCTCCCTATTCGCCTGATCTCCCTTAAACCTTTACCCGGACCTCCCTTGACCCCCGCCCCTCTCGACCTCCCATAACCTCACCCCCTCCACCCCCGCAACCCTCCCCCCTTCAGCTCCCCAACTCGACTTACCAGGACCTACGTCCCCTTCCCACTTTATCCTCCCTCAACTTTCTCCGCACCCTCATCCGTGTTGACCGCACTTCACCCTCACCCTCTTCGACCTCCCCCTTCCCTCCTTCCCCCTCCACGCCATTCCCCCTTCCCCCTTCACGACCTCCCCGACCTCTCCCCTTCCCCCTTCCCCTTCGAGACCTCCCCCTTCCCCTTTCACACCCCTCCTTCGCGTCCTCCCCCTTCCCCTTTCCCTCTTCACGCCTCCCCTTCCCCTTTCCTCTTCACGCCCTCCCCCTTCCCCTTTCTCGACCTCCCCCCCCTTCCCCTTCACGCCCTCCCCCTTCCCTTCGCAACCTCCTCCCCTTTCCCCTTCCCCCTTCTCGACCTCCCCCCCCCCCAACCTCCTGCCGCGAACAGGTCGTTTAGACAAGGCTGTCAGGTGTTTCCCCGGCCCAGAAGTTTAATCCACAGGGCCCCCCCCCCCCGTGAGGAAGCAGCAGCGACAACTTGGCTCGTAACTACTGGGAAGAAGCGCGCCGGATCTTGAGAGTAAAAGTTACGAGGACGGGAGTTTCGTGTTCCTTCGTGTGCGTGTCGGGTGTGTGTGTGTGCGTGTCGGGTAGGTGTGTGTGCGTATGGGTAGGTGTGTGTGCGTGTCGGGTAGGTGTGTGTGCGTATGGGTAGGATAGGGTAGATGTATGTATCTGTATGTGTATGTGACGGGATGCCTATGTACATGACGGTGGTTATGTGTATGGCCATCTAAGCGTATATGTGACCCTATGATTTCGTCTGCAAGTGCTGAAAGTGTTAGTTACTTTATGCATGAGTTCAGTTCGTGCATGTGCGTATGAGTGTGCATGTGCGTATGAGTGTGCATGTGCGTATGAGTGTGCATGTGTATAC
>NC_091586.1:3577729-3580229 GCF_042767895.1 Penaeus vannamei
CGCCCTCTCTCTCTCTCTCTCTCTTTCTCTCTTTCTCTTTCTCTTTCTCTCTCTCCTTCGGCCCCATTCCTGTCTTCATCTTTTTAGCTCCAACCGCTTTCATTTTCTTTCCAATCTCCTTTGTTCTCCCTCTTTCATTTCTCTGACGTTATCCGCCATCTTTCTCTTCCTTCTCATTTCTCCCTCTCCCTGTCTCTCCTCTTTCACTTTTTTCCCTCTCCTTCTCTCTGCCGCTTCATATTTTCTCTTCTCTCTCTCCCTTGCTTCTCTTCCCTCTCTGTCTCTCTTCCTCCTCTCTTCTCCCTCCACCCCTCTTGTTCCTCTATTCTCCCTCTCTCCCACTCTTTCCTTTCTCTCTCCCGCCGCCCTCGCTCTCCCGGGTCCGACCAACACCAAACAACAAACACGTAGACAATGGGGCTTTTAAATCCGGCAGCTTCTCCCTGCATGTTAAAAGCCTACGGCGCCGCACACCAGATTCCATACGGGTGTATCTGCACTTTTGTTCCAGCGAGAGCATGCCACTCGATATAATTTATACGATACACAAGAATACACAGGCACATATAGACACTGACAGAGAAACAGCCACAACCACACACACGCAAATATATAGATAAATGTAACTCTGCATACATGTATGCATGTATATGTATGTATGTATGTATGTATGTATCTATGTACGTATGTGTATTTATGTATGTATTTATGTATGTGTATTTATGCATGCATGTATGTATATCTGTATCTATGCAAATATGTATGTATATATGTATGTATGTATGTATTTATGCATATATGCATGCATATGTTTATAAGTATGTATGTATTTATGCATACATGTACATGTTTATAAGTATGTACATGTGCATTTATCTTTGTTCGAGTGTATGTATGTATGTATGAGTGTATATATGTACGTATGTATGTATGTATATATGTATGTATGTATGTATGTATGTATGTATGTATGTATGTATGTATGCATGTATGTACGTATGCATGCATACATGTATGTATGCATGTATACATCATTTGCCGGTGTCCTTTCCACACGCTCGCCTCCACCCCATCCCTGTCAATCTCCCGCTTTTCCCTCTTCTTTCTTATCTCTTTCCTGTCCTATCTTCGTTCTCATCCTCTCTCCCCTCTTTCTCTCCTCCCCTGTCCCCTCTGTCCTCCCTAGCCCTTATCCCATTTCCCTATCTCCTGCTCACTGCTCCCCCTCCCATGCCTGCCTGCCCCCCTGTCCCCTCCCTCCCCTCTGGCGGCGGAGGGGCTGTGATATGCTGCCTCCCCACCTTAGTCCACGCGACAGGTAGCCATTTGCTGCCGCCCACCTCCTTCCAAGCAGTCCAGGGCGCAACGAGGGCGGCGGGGGGCGGAGCTGGACCCCTCGGCCCCTGGTCTCGCCCCCGGGAAGGGCCGGGATGAAACCGCACGTGGAAATGTATGCAGATGGGACGCCGCCAACCTCGGCCAAAGCCAATGGCTCCCTCGCAAAGCGTGACTGCCGCCGCCCGCGCGTGTCGCCGATTATCCTGCTGCGCCCCCGTCCGTTCGCTCGCTCGTGGCGTTGGCGTTTTACCGTGTTTGTGGATCTGGTGAATATCTGCACTTTAAAAATTCTCCCTCCTTTCTTTCCTCTCTCTCTCTCTCGCTCCTCTTCTTTCTCAGTCTTGCTCGGTCGCTCTTTCCCTCATTACCTCTTCCCTTAATCCTCATTTCCATCCCTACCCCATCTGTAACTCTTCTCTTCTCCTTTCTACCCCTTCCCCCTGTCTACCCCCTCCCTTCCTCTTGTTTATCCCCTGCCTTCCCGCTCTGTACCCAATTTCTCCTCCTTTCTCCACTTTTCCCTTGTACTTCATTCATTCAACCCGCTTACTTCCCCCTCCCTTTCCTTCTTTCCCCTCTCTCTCTACCTCCTCCCTTCCCCCCTGTCTACCCCCTCCTTCCCTATCTGTACCCAATTCCTTCTCCTTTGCCCTCCTCCTTTCCCCTTCTTCCTTCCTCTTTCCTCCCTTGTCCTTCATTCAGTTTACCTGCTTCTCCCCTCCCTTTCCTCACTTTCCTCTCTCTCTACTCCTCCTCCCTTCCCCTATCTACCCCCACCCTTCCCGCTCTGTACCCAGTTCCCCTCCTTCTTTACCCTCTTCCTTTCTCCTCTTTCCCCTTGTCTTTCACCCATTTAACCCCCTCCTTTTCCCTCCCCTCCCCCTCCCTTTCCCTCCCTTCCCTCTCTCACTCTCCCCTCCCTTCCCCCTATCTACCCCCTCCTTCCACCCCTCTTCCCTCCCTCCCCGGAGCGCGTCGGCCGCCCATCCATCCGCGCCGTCCTGTGCGTCGGCGCGTGCCACCTCGAAGTCGCGCCGCCAATGACCACCGGCCGGACGAGGCGAAGCGAAGCGGCCACGCAACAGAGGGCAGCCGGCGAATCCGTTTAAGCGGCTAATATGCAGCAGGTGAGAGGGGCCGTTGTGCTTGGTGGCGGCCGAGG
>NC_091586.1:3595229-3612729 GCF_042767895.1 Penaeus vannamei
TTTTTTAGATCGAACTATTTTTTTTTCTTTGCTCACTTTAATACCATTACATCATCCGATTTAACGATATTTCTGGGCTGGCGAGATCAGAATCTTTAACATTCGCGTTCTTAAAAATAATGACGATCATGTTTGGGAAAGAACTACACTCCTCTTTTCCATTTTCTCTCTCTCCTCCTTCGTATTCGGAACAATTCCGAATGCGACAAATCCTCACAGACTCCATTCTCCCACGAAATCCCTTGCCATACCCCAGCGCAGAAGACGGCGACACGACACTTTGAAGCACAAAAGACGTGTAAACTCTGTTGCATATCCATGAATCCATTATCTGCCTCTTCAATCTTGCAATGCTAATGACCTTTCCGCGGTGCACTTGAAAGAGATAATGTACTTTTCGGCCAACATCTCCCCGCTGCATTGTTCCTCCCGCGAACACCCGCTGGAAGTCAAGCGGCAAAGCATTCTGTCTCAGTGCTATTAGACGACGACGGGCTACACTCGCCCTTAATATACACCCGCGATAAGACCATCCCCGAGGTCGACGTATTCTTTCGGACGTACGCATTCCGACTAAAACGTTTTCGGTGTCGCGGGCGCGTATTTGTCTTCTCCTGGCCGTTGCACCCCTAATGCACTGTTCTCCGGGTGACAACGGCCGCATCATTATGCATCCCAGCAGCAACAGAACCCACCAGGCGGCTGCCAGGACAACTTGCAACATGGGGGAGGGGGGTAAGGGAGGCAGGGGACTAAGGGCAGGAGGGAGAGTTGGGGGAGGAGAGTAAGGGAAGTGAGGAGAGTAAGGAGAAGAGGGAGAGTAGGGGGAACGAGGACAGTAAAGAGAGTAAGGGGAGTGAGGAGAGTAAGGGGAGGAGGGAGTGTAAGGGAGTGAGAAGAGTAGGGGGAGGGAGGAGTAGGAGAAAGAGGGGAATAGAGAGGTGGCTTTGGGGAAGAAAGGATAGGGAGGGGAAGGGAGTAGGAGCTGGGAGAGCCCTAGGAGGAGAGAAAGAAAGGAGGGGGAGGTGAGAAGGGAGAAGGAAGAGATTACACGGGAAGCGAAGTGAAGGGGAAAGGATTAGGGAGGAAAGGAAAGGCGAAGTGAAGGGGAAAGAGATTAGGGAGGAGGGGAAGGAAGAAGGAAGGGGAAAGGATTAGAGGGGATGGCTGAGTTTGAGTACAAGAGAAACGTTTTTCTCGTATTTATTAATTGATTCTGCAATGTCACAGACCCCCTGAGGCCACTGCTAGGACAACTATGGCGCCACCTCGTGCACAAAACCTCGCCACACGGGTGTCTGCTCCGTGTGCCTGACCTCCTGGGAAACACAACTGGTTCCTGTGTAACGCGCTGTCAATGCCTCTGTATATGACACGCTCTTTGTTCTCGACTTGGCGACATTAAAAAAACAAAAGAAAGAGAAGATAGAGACATGGACGACAAAGAAAAGAAAAAATAAGACCACTGGAAAAACCTCTTATGTAAGTCATTAAGACGTTCCGACCGAGTCAAACACCCAAGGACGATGCTGGGGTCATGACCGCCCGCTGACCGGAAATACCATGAACAGCTGTTGACGGGCCGGGGACAAGGGTTCGGGGAAGATGTTAGCAATTCAGATGTGGAGAAAACACAACACATACACTAAAACTATATTTACATATTCTGTCTCTGTGTCTGTTTCTGTCTCTCACTCGCTCTCGATCTCGCTTTGTAGCGCGCGCATGTGTGTGTGTGTGTGATTGTGGAGTGTGCGTGTGCGTGCGTGCATGCGTGTACGTGTGCGTGTGTGTGTGTGACCGCATGTATGTTTATATAAACACGTGTCGACAGATATACATATAAACACATTTACATACCCACGCACGCACGCACGGACGATGATATTATCGATGCTGCAGCCGGTTAACTATCCAGTAATTTCCGCACGACACGGACGAGGGACCCATTTACTTTACGATTATTTTTAAAAGAACGAGGTCGTTATTCGGGGGAGCAGAGAGGGGAAAAGGCGAGTGAGGGGAGGAAAGAAGCAAGAGGAAACGAGGCGGGGGAGAGAAAAAATGTGGGAGAAGAAAGAAGTGAAGGAAAGAGGAGAACGGAAGGGAAGGGAAGCGAAGAGAATGGGGGCGAAGAGGGAAAGTAAAAGGAAGGGGAAGGGGGAGAGGAGGTAGGGGGGAAGCGATGGAAAGATGGAAAAGATGAGAGGAATTAAGGGATAAAGGAAGAGAGAGAGAGGGAGAGGAAGAGGTTGAGGGAGAGGGAAGGAGGAGAAAGGAGAAAGAGGGAGAAAGGAGGAAGGAGAGGAGAGGGAGGGGAGAGAGGGAGAGAGAGGGAGAGAGAGAGAGAGAGAGAGAGAGAGAGAGAGAGAGAGAGAGAGAGAGAGAGAGAGAGAGAGAGAGAGAGAGAGAGAGAGAGAGAGAGAGAGGGAGAGAGAGGGAGAGAGGGAGAGAGGGAGAGGGAGGGAGGGAGGGAGGGAGGAGGGAGGGAGGGAGGGAGGGAGGGAGGCAGGGAGGGAGAGGGGAGGGAGGAGAGAGAGAGAGAGAGAGAGAGAGAGAGAGAGAGAGAGAGAGAGAGAGAGAGAGAGAGAGAGAGAGCGGAGCAACTGACGGAGAGAAAGGTCCCCCTCGGGCCTCCCCTCCTACCCTACTTTCGCCAAGGGGACGCGATCGGGCCTGCCCAGCGAGAGCAAAGGCCCCGTGACCTTTCGAGAGACGGCGACCAGGGGGCCAGGGACCTCAAGGCACAGGACACGTCGGGAAAGGCTCGGACGGACATGGCTGGACACAGGGATCTCTCAACTCCCCCTGGCTACTCCCCTGCTTTCTGTACGATTCCCTGGGCGTGTGCGCGCGACCTCGTGGTTTTAAGCAACGATGACGTAACCCCGGGCCCTGTCAATGATGTGCCAGAGGTCCGATTCCTTGTTTCTCTGGGCGATTTCCTTGTAGCTTGAGTGAAAAATATTTGGCATTCGTGTGGCCTCGATGCTCGTCTGCTGCAATTGTGGGATATGTCAAGGCAGTTTGGGTGACATAAGGTACTGTGGGCGATTTTCGGGCAGTATGGGCAAATCAATGGATTTTACGGTTGCATGGGGGATTCCATGGCACCCTATATGATTCTATGGCACTGGGCAATTTCTTGATGCTATGGGTCAGTAGACACGAGAGCGATTCCCGGGTCGCGCAATTGGATATGTCTATCGGAAAGTACCCTCTGCACATCCACGTCGTTATCTTCACGGCCACCGGAAGCCAATGGCCCAGAAGGCTCCAAAGTTTCCAGTGGGGCTCTTTGCCTACAATGACTTCCGGAGATCCCCAGCTACTAAAATGGAACGAATCCCCTTTCCGCGGATCCCACAAAATCTGAAGTTACTGGACAAGATCCCGGCGAACATCGAGTTAATAGCGTCCTTGAGTGAGGTTCAGAACCGACCGGAGTTCAGAACCAGGTCTTTCTTTTTTTCTCTCTTCTCGTTCTCATGGAAAGGTCTCGTGTGGCATCCCGGGCGCTCTCTCCTTATCAATCAGCTGGCCGACGCAATTACAGCCTCTGAGCTATAAACTGCGTCCTAGAAGTCCTCTTTATCAAACGCTTAGCGCTAAACACAGTACAGATTATGTAAAAAAAAGTTGATGAAAGAATGGAAAACCGCCTACCGGATAAACGAAACTCCGCAGGAAAATGGTTTGATAGACCGCCAATTTCTCGGCATTACATCTTTCCGAGCATTTTAAGCCTTCAGCAACCGCCAACGCACGCAAGACCCGCTCGGCATGCTCTCGACGCGGTGAAACTCGCGATGCAGGGCGACCCCCGCCAGAGCCAAGTCACCGTGACAACACATTCCGAATCTAGCCCACGAGCGGTTCCCCCGAGACCTATCCATTCTCTCGACATGAACCTCGCACACGCCGCCATTCCCAGGAGTCGCCATCAACCCGCACCGCTTTCCTAGTGTCGCCATCCTCCGAGCCGCTCCTTCCCTTCCTCCCCGCCGGCACCTCACGCAAAAAGCCCCTTTCGTTGCAATCCCTTTAACAACCTCATTACACGCTATCTCCAGCAGCTCAGCACACTTCTCACCCTCAGAGTAACGCAATCGCCCAACGCGAGCACACGTCCTCTTGCCTCTCGCTTCCAGGCTTTAAGATGCTGAAGGGGGGGGGGGGGAGAGAAGAGAGTGAGTAAAAAAAAAGAGAGATGAGATGGGGGTTTGTAGAAGGTGGGGGAGGGGATGAAATAGGCAAAGGGGGTCATAAAGGGTAAGGAGGAGGGAGGAGGAGGGAGGGAGAGGGGAGGAGAGAGAGAGAGAGAGAGAGAGAGAGAGAGAGAGAGAGAGAGAGAGAGAGAGAGAGAGAGAGAGAGAGAGAGAGAGAGAGACAGACAGAGAGAGACAGACAGAGAACGAAAGAAACAGAAAGAGACAGAGAGACAGCGAGAGAGAGAAGGGAAATACGTTCATATTGTCTTCAGCTCGGAGGATATTGAGTTCAAGTGCGGGCTGGAGAGTTCATATATCCCCGCACTCGCCTCGGGACAGAGTGTCGGAGGGGAGTAATGAATCCTGCCATCTTGATTTCTAACCTGCTGGAGACGCCGGACGGAAGTGTCGGATACACAAACACAATAGCTCGGGGGGAAGGAGAGGGACGGGGAGGGACGGGGAGGGACGGGGAGGGACGGGGAGGGACGGGGAGGGGCGGGGGAGGGACGGAGAGGGGACGGAGAGGGACGGGGAGGGACGGGGAGGGGGACGGGGAGGGGGACGGAGAGGGACGGGGAAGGACAGGGAGGGGCGGAGGGACGGGGGGTTGGGGGTTGATATGCAACAGAACCCCCGAAGAAGAAAAAGATAATAGTGGATTTTCGTTTTTTTTTTTTCTCCCTCCCTCCACGTGGAGTTAATAAACTGTCTTTCTCTTTCTTTCACACACGCGCACTCACACACACACACACACACACACACACACACACACACACACACACACACACACACACACACACACACACGCGTACACGTACACGCACGGACACATCTATATTATCGACTTTTCCACTGCAGTAGACGAGCATCGAGGCCGCACGAATACCAATTATTTTTCATTCAAGCTAAAAAAAGATAAACAATTTTTATAAATCGACACATAAAGAATGAGCCAATCCAAACACCCCCCCTTCCCCCTCCCCACTCCCACTTCCTTCCCTTCCATCCTCCACCAATCCCTTCCTCCCTCCCTCCTTCCTTCCTTCCCCTTCCCTTCCTCCACCCTCTTTTCATTCCTTTCCCTTCCTTTCCTCTCTTTCCTTTCCAACTACCCCCCCCCCCTTCTCTCCCTCTCCCACACCTCTTCCTCCCCTCCTGCACCTCCCCCCCTCTCCAAAGAGTCACGTGACCAGAATCTACAGCTATGACAGCAGACAAAACCCGCCCTAACTTCACATTCTCATGGGGGCTAATATCCCCCCCGGCGAATCATCTTGAGTGGGCTCCGAGCACCTCCTGGCTACTGGAACACGCGCTCTACGTGACTCGCGGGGTGAGGGGGGAGGGGGGGAGGAGGAGGAGGAGGGGGGAAAGTGAAAGAAGAGGAGGAGGAGGAGGAGGAGGAGGAAAAGGAGGGGGAAAATGGAGGAGGAGGAGGAGGAGGAGGGGAAGGTGGAAGAGAAGGAGGAGGAGGAGGAGAAGGGGAGGTGAGAGGAGGGAGGAGGAGGAGGAGGAAAAGGAGGGGGAGGATGGAGGAGGGAGGAGGAGGAGGAGGAGGGAAGGTGGAGGAGGAGGAGGAGGCGGGAAGGTGGAGGAGAAGGAGGAGGAGGAGGAGGAGGAGAACGTGGGGGAGGAAGGTGAAAGAGGAGGAGGAGGAGGGAGGAGGAGAAGGAGGAGGGAGGGAAGGTGGAGGAGGAGGAGGAAAAGGAGGGGAAGAGGGGGAGAGGGAAGGTGGAGAAAGAGGAGGAGGGAAGGAGGAGGGAGAAGGAGAAGGAGGGGAGAAGGTGGAGGTGGAGGAGGAGGAGGAGGAGGAGGGAAGGTGGAAGAGAAGGAGGAGGGAGGAGGAGGAGGAGGAGGAGGAGGAGGAGGAGGAGGAAGGAGGAGGAGGAGGGGAGGAGGAGGGGGAAGGTGGAGGAGGAGGAGGAGGGAAAGGAAAAAGAGGAGGAGGAGGGGGGAGAAGGTGGAGGAGGGGAAGGTGGAGGGAGGAGGAGGAGGAGGGAGGAGGGGGGAAGGTGGAGGAGGAGGAGGAGGGGAAGGTGAAAGAGGAGGAGGAGAGGGGGGAAGGTGGAAGAGGAGGAGGAGGGAGGAGGAGGAGGAGGAGGAGGAGGAGGAGGAGGAGGGAGGAGGAGGAGGGGAAGGTGGAAGAGATGGAGGAGAAAGGGGGAAGATGGAAGGTGGAAGAGGAGAGGGAGGAGGAGGGGGGAAGGTGGAAGAGTAAGAGGTAGAGGAGGGGGGAAGGTGGAAGAGGAGGAAGAGGAGGAGGAAAAGGTGGAGGAGGAGAAAGAGGGGGAGGAGGAGAAGGAGGGGGAGAAGGAGGAGGAGAAGGAGAAGGGAGAAGGAGAAGGAAGGAGAAGGAGGAAGGAGAAGGAGAAGGAGAAGGAGAAGGAGAAGGAGGAAGGAGAAGGAGAAGAGAAAGAGAAGTAAAAGAAGAAGAAGGAAGAGAAAGAAGAAGAAGAAGAAGAAGAAGAAGAAGAAGGAAGAAGAAGAAGAAGAAGAAGAAGAAGAAGAAGAAGAAGAAGAAGAAGAAGAAGGAGAGGGATGGGGGAGGGGGAAGGTGGAAGAGGAGGAGGAGGAGGAGGAGAAGGTGAAGCAGATAGTGAAGAAGAAGAAAAAGAAGAAGGAGGAGGAAGAGGGGGAGAATGAGTAGAAGAAAAGGATGAGGAAGAGAAAGAGAAGAGGAGGAAATGGAAAGGGAAGGGGAAAGAAGATGAAGAGGAAGAAGGCAAAGGGGAAAGAAGACAAAGCAATGGCAATGAAAACTGCGTTGTGACCGAGCGACAAGGCCCACCGGGAGGAGCGTGGCACCCGAGCGGAACCAGCGCCAGGTCACATCTCCGCCCGGCCGGCAGCCAGTGCCATAGGCCTAATTTGGCGTTACTCGGGCGTGTCATTGGAGCCGCATGACCGGGACATCTTCGTGCTTCCTTGGCATCCGTCTCATTCATGTACGCACGCGAACACGCACATGCAGACAATTTTCAATGTTTCCGTGATTTTATTACTGTCATTTATGATTATTGATATCACCGCGGCACGGTAACAGTATTGTTTTATTATTTTTAGTCGCGTTGGGATATCATCACCATTAACGGAGCCATCATCTACACTACGCCATTAACAATATCGTACTATTAGCCTACTGTCGTCGTTATACAACTGTCTCTTACAACCAACATCATCAGAATAATAACAATAATATAACGATTACATCATTACGTCATCCTTGTGATCATCAGTGTTAGCCCTACGGTGACCAAAATTACTAGTCATTCATATCATATCATCATATATCATATCATAAGCACCAGTGTCATCAGTATGATAATTACCACCAGTGTCATGAGTATTAAAATAATCGTGACGTAATCATCGCTGTCACTATTTACCTCATAATCATCATAATCATATACTAGCATGATTACCACCAGTATCACCATAATCACTAGTGGCATCATTATCAACAGAATCATCAGTGTCATAATCATCATTACCAAATAACAAACTTCATCGCACACAATACTCTGTCCTTCTAAATAAAAAAATAATAAAATCGAGCCACCAGACAGATACACACTTGCACCTGTACACACAAGCTAAATACAAGCAGAGACAAAAAAAGGCACCCCTTCCCTCTACCCTCCCCCTCCCCCTCCCCTACCCCCCTACTGGACTCCCCCTCCCCTACGTCTCCCTTCCCCCACTCCCCCCCACCCACCCATGTACAGGAGATCAAACAAAGGCTATAACGAAATTGGCTTCACCAAAAATTCTTTTTGCAGACTCCCCCGCGGTCGCCAGGACAATCATCAGTAAACAATATCACAGACTCTGACGGAAAATGGCTGGCAGCGAAATGTTATTCAAATTTACAGTTTTCCTTTTTCCAGATACGGGAAAAAAAATATTATTCTTTTCTGGGGCGTTTCATATTTCTCCCAATTTCTTTTCTCTCCGTTTCTTTGTTCTGCTGAAACAAATGCTCACCCCGGGAAGTGCTTTAAGTCTTTCATCAAGCAAAACAATGCTTAGGTTGAAATTGACATTTCTCAACCTTTCCTTCTCCCGCCCTCTTCCTCCCTCCCTTTCTCTCTCTCTCTCTCTCTCTCTCTCTCTCTCCCTCTCTCTCTCTCTCTCTCTCTCTCTCTCTCTCTCTCTCTCTCTCTCTCTCTCTCTCTCTCTCTCTCTCTCTCTCTCTCTCTCCTTCCCACTTTCCCTCTCCCCTTCGCCTTCACTTTCCACATCCTCTCCTCCTTTCATTCCCCCCTATCTATCTCCTTATCTATCTACCCACCTATCTCAACATCACCATCCCTCGATCTCTAATAAATAATTATATATAAACACATTTCCGTGTCTCCTCCGTAGCCTCTTTCACTCCTACAGTCGCCTGGAGCATGAGGCGCAATACATTCATTTTTATTTCGAGTTTTCTCTCTCTCTCTCTCTCTCTCTCTCTCTCTCTCTCTCTCTCTCCCGCCGAAAGAATCCGAAGTGAGCGAAAGATATGCGCTTGTTCACTCCCTCGCGTATGTCCCGTTCACTGGCCTTTTTAATAGAAATAACAAAAAAAAAAAAAAAGTCGACAGAGAGGAAGGATGCCATTGTATAAATTTTACATCAACTTTTATGACAGTGGGAAAGAAAAATGCAAAAAAATGGGGGAAGATAAAATACGCGAAATGGAATGAAACGCAGACTTTTCTTTTTACTTTCGTTTTGCAAAGAGAAAATGGAGGAGAAAGAGCAGTTTTCTTTCATAATTCTCGTCGTATTCCCTCGGCCCTCGCTGTCCCCGAGGGCGAGGCGGTTCGCATGAAGGCGCGTAAATCCATAGCGTTCGTGTAACTACGTATTCCTGTGAAATGATGCATATGGCCATGAACCCTTGCAGTTGCCTTGTATTGGGTGATCGGGCTTTCAGATTCAGGCTCGTTGAAACCGTGTCGTTCGCGTAACTTTTCTTTCTATGTTAAGAGTAACGTGTACGAGCCGTTCGCGTAACTTGTTCCGTTCTTGCCCTGAGGGGTCGATTCGTGTCCAGACTCACGAGTTTGATATTTCGGTGAAAAAGGTGCGTTTTCGTCGATCCCGATGGAGTTTCAGGACCCACGGTTTCTTTGCATCTTCGCTGGCAGCCAAACACACACACACACACACACACACACACACACACACACACACACACACACACACACACACACACACACACACACACTCACACTCACACTCACACTCACACTCACACTCACACTCACACTCACTCACACACACACACACACACACACACTCACACTCACACTCTCACTCACACTCTCACTCACTCAACTCGCGTGTGCCGATGCGTGCGTGCGTGCATGTGCACGTGTATATAAAAACGAACGGACTTCATGTAACCCGCAAGCCGTACCTCCACGAACGGCGTCGCACGAACGTCCCGCCGCCCTTCGTGTACAGTCTCCGCCGCTCCCGCCCCTCGCGTGACTCCGTCCCCAGCGTCCGAGAGAGGCCCCGTTTGTCGCCGGGTTCGTGTCGGGGTCGTCCTCTGGCCCTTTCATCCCGGCCCGTCACAAAGGCCCTTTCAAGCAGCCGGGCGAAGAAAGGGAGATGTATATGTCGCCATGTTCCACTAAATTACCTCCCACCTTGTGTAGAAGCGTCGCGGGACTCGGGGATTCATATCTGCTCCGTAAATACTTCCCTTACACATCTCGCGACGGGTAAATACGCAATAAAAAAAAGCTAGTTGGGCAGTGTCAATAAAGCTGAATATTCACGTACATACCCCCCCTCCCCTTCCCGTCTCCGCCCCCTCGTACCCCCACTCCCCATCCCCACGAGCCTTCGGGATTAAAAGAGTGACGTCGGTCTCATATTTTGAACAAGGACGGCATCGGAAGGAGGGGCGGCGCTCCCCTCCCTGCACCCTTTCACCCCCCTCACCCTACACACCGCCGGCCGCGTCCATACCAGCGTCCCTCACGTGGTCGCCGAGCCCGATTCCTGGTCGCCTTCCTTATTTACATCTCACGGGAATTTACGTTGATATCTCCCTCTCTTTCTCTTTCCCTCTCCCTTTCTTTTTCTCTCTCCCTTTCTTTCTCTTTCCCTCTCCCTTTCTCTCTCTCCCCCCCTTCCTTCCTTCCTTCCTTCCTTCTGTCAGGGGTTTTGTGTTGCCCTGATTTGGTGGGTTATGGAGACACAATTCTGGGTCAGCTGTTTATTGATAGAAGTGGCTGGTAGGTAGCGTGGCGCGGGTTCTAGTGGGCAAGGAAGCCCAAGAGGGGCGCCGAGCGGGGCGCGCGTGGGGGAGCGCCCCCAAGGAGAGGTCTGGTCAGGGCCGTGGGCCCCGGTCAAGTGTGCTGGGTCAACTGTCGTGTAGGTTTCGAGCGCTGGTCGCGGGTCCCTAGCAGTGGAGACGCCGAAAGGAAACCCTTGTTCCTCAGATCGCTCGGCATACGCTACTAACCGTCGCCCCCGACGGGATGAAACTGGCTCTGAAAAAAAAAGCACACCAGAGGCAGAGACAGGGCGAGAGACAGGGGGGCAAACAGGGGGGGGGGGTGTATTATAGCAGGGGCCGTAAGATATAATCAAAATATATCACATTGCAAGGAGTGTTGTCAGTTATTTCCATGATTTTTCAATTTTTATTTATTTTTTTCAATAATTTACTGTCCAAGGATAGACAGAGGAACATGCTTAGGGAGACAATTGCAATAGTCCGCAAGGACTTGCTTGAATTGCAATTGTCTCAGATAGCAGGAGATGAAAATCTACGAGAGATAAGCATTGTGCAGAACTACAAAGGAAGCAAAAGGTGTCGCAGTCCGCGAGGACTTGTCTTGAACGACGAACTTCCTTGGAAAAAAGAAAAAATGCAACAATGCAGAGTTCAGAAGTGTGCAGTGCAATAATGCATACGCTATACGTCTGACTAATAGTGGTTGTATTTCATTTCATTGAAGTTGTCTATCACACGTCACCAACAGCAATTTGAGGCAAAGCAATAATGAAAACAGGTAATGCAGTCCTCATACTTCGGGAGCGACTCATTACATCAAAATATACTTCCTCAAGACAACATTTGCACGGAAAAACGTAATGCAAGATAAGAATACACGGTTGGCGCAAGTCGGTTATCATCCGGAGACAGTACGCATGTAATTCTTGTGCAATTAACGGGTTTCTGCGGGACGATGTGCGCATGTGGCTGCGTGAGTGCGTAGACGAGTTGATTAATTTAATGGGTGGGAGTTATGAAATGAGTAGTCAGAGTATAGCACACGAGAAGAAAATAGAATGTTGATAGATATATTTTAGTTTTTAGAGTCATTAGTAATGTGTTAAAGTAAGGGCGAGAGTGGGTAAGAAAGGAATAGGATGGCGTGGAAGTTGGAAGAAATAAGCGAAGGGGAGGAGGAGTGGGTGGGCGGGAGGCTGAGGGAAGGATGGGGTGGGGTGGGGTGTAAAAGAGGTATGGGTGAGGATGGGGGTTGGGGTTAGGTATGTAGGCTGGGGTGGCAATGTGGATTGCGCTTAATGAAAATAGTCACCGATCTGACTGCACGAAAAAAAAACATTCACACTAATAACAATGAACTTACGTTAATTGCAATATTAATCAACTACTATGTGAAATCATAAAAATGGTACTTTAATTAGTAAGTAAAATGAATGAAACGGTGACTGGTTTGGGTCAGCTTCCCTGAGACAACTGACCCGAAAGACAACCCTCGTGGTTGTAAATGATACTTAAAATAAATTCCCTGAGGAAGGTGATGACGTGATGACCCAACCGTAGAAGGGACACATCATCCAGCTCATACGCAGACTGCAATTGGGTATCCACCCTGGGGTATACCAGCGAAAATCTCACGTATAGCGATAAGAATGCGCGGCGCGGCGCGTAGATCGCCTCTTGCGATGTGTGCATCTTTGCACGTACAGAACAACTTAACATTAATTATCTTAACCTAATTACATGTCCATACCCAGCTGTGGGTCGTCACCAAGGACCATGTAATAATGATGAGGTGAGGTTCGTGATTAAGATAAACGAAAATCAGGAACAATATGAAATCGTAGTAGCTGTATAATATAATCAATCTCTAACACGGAGATAGCTTAATAAGATATAAATACAAATAGCTTGAATGTAATTTAAGTTGGGCGAAGTCAGATGGTGGGGAGGGGTATTTTACCTGAGTAAGGTCAAGTGAGGTCATTAACCAAATATACGTTAAAATAGCAAGAGCTAGTATATACGAGACTAAATAATATTGTGAAAAACAAGTACACAATAATCAAATTACAGATAAATGAACATGAATAATTAAAGAAAAAAAAATAGATCTATAAAGAAGGCGAATAATTATCGAAATATACTTCGGAATATGCACAAATATACTATAATAATAATGTAAAAACAATTCGTTGAATTATGCTAGTATTATTATAGTTCCCGATATATTCATGCAAACCGGAAGTAAATTCATCACTCTGTCGTAAATACGTTGATAACGGGATAATGATAAAATCACAATGTTATAGGACCTGACTTGATTTCACCTGAACAACCATGTGAGGTCATTCGCACTATAAAATGAATATAACACTTTATATATAAAAAATACTACTAAAGTTATTCATATAAACATACAAATGAGCAAGACACACTGTTTTTGTATAAATATAGATACGAAAAGAAAAAAATATAAAACGTTATCACTGCAAAAAAATAATTTAACACTAGCGGACTAGAAATATTGAAAATAGGTAGAGAGGAAGGGGGGATTAACGGGTGGGGGTTAAGAGAGAGGGAGGGGGTTTAGGATGGTAGTGATAGAAATAGCGGGAGTGTAAGGAACGGGTATAGGTGGGAAGCGTCGGGAAAGAGAAAAAGTTTGTTCATAATTTAACTAATTTATTTAAATATTCCAAAATATCCCACAAATGCATATTTAAACCGAGCCTAAATAAATGCACTTAGTAATATGCGAAATTAACGTCGATATAGCGTCGGTTTATACACTGGAAGATAATAAGAATAAGAAAATATACCAAATATATGGCAATACTTGTAACTCTAGCCACGTGGCTTAGTATGGTTAATTTAAAGAAAAATGCACGACCTAGTTCACCCACATAAATGAAAGATTTAAGCATTACTAACGATTTATGCTAACTAGGCTAGCATGAGAGTTAGAAAAAAAAAACACGCCAAAGAAAGAAAATGCACTCTCGCAAGTGATAAAAATGGGGATGGATTCCCTTTAAAAAAACGATGATCTACCATGACATGGTAGATAACAGAAAGACGGAAAGAAAATGCACTGCACGGACACTTGTTCAGATATTTGAGAAAAAAAAATCACTGCACTTTGTGAAAAAACGGCATGCACACATAGGCGAAGAAAGGGGAAAGAAAAGGAAATTGCCAATGGTGTACTTACAGTTTTTCGGAGGCTTGTTGTTCGTGTCATCCGCCGCTTGCCACCAGTTGTCAGGGGTTTTGTGTTGCCCTGATTTGGTGGGTTATGGAGACACAATTCTGGGTCAGCTGTTTATTGATAGAAGTGGCTGGTAGGTAGCGTGGCGCGGGTTCTTGTGGGCAAGGAAGCCCAAGAGGGGCGCCGAGCGGGGCGCGCGTGGGGGAGCGCCCCCAAGGAGAGGTCTGGTCAGGGCCGTGGGCCCCGGTCAAGTGTGCTGGGTCAACTGTCGTGTAGGTTTCGAGCGCTGGTCGCGGGTCCCTAGCAGTGGAGAAGGCAACCCTTGTTCCTCAGACCTTCCTTCCTTCCTCGCTCCCTCTCCATGACACCTACGTCCACATACATACCAGCTCAAACTAAGACAGGCCCATGTACTTTACACCGACATGGCGGAAGACACCTGAGCAATGGACACCAACCTTAATTAAGATCGTTGGACACCCAGCTCCAGCCTAGCCCTAAATTCCGAGACATTTCCCGAAGTCAGAACTTAGATAAAACACCTGCAAACCAATCTCAGACCTAAAAAAATAACCTCGGAGAAGACCCACGGACACCAACCTCTCATAAATCACCCGGAAAATGAAGAAAAATCGAACACCGACTTCAGAAAAAAAAAAAAAAAAAAAAAACGGACACGGACCTCAAAGCCTCGCGAAGCCGATTTCAACCTGGGGCAAATCTGAGCGGGACCTCTCGGCTCAGACGTCCGTAATCGGAAGACAAGACCTTGGATGAAGCCTACAGACACCGCCTTTACGAACACCATAACCTTGCCTGGACACCGTCGCCGCCGCCTCGCTTCTGAACCAGTTTTTTCGGACACGTTCAGGAGAGCTAACGCAATGTTGCCATCTCGCGGGCCTTCCTTTTTTGCTTGTCGGACGTGAGATGATTGATGAATACAAAGGAGAGAGAAAAGATTATAATGAGAGACACGATGAAGAAAAGGGCTAAGAAATTAGGGATGATGAAGCGAAGAACGCGTGATGAAAGGAGGGACGAAAGGAACAAGAACAAGACGATAAAGAACACAGAAAAATAAGATGGGGTTAAAAATAGTTTTTTCTATCTTATATTCATTACTTATAGGAAACAAACTAATAATTTTACTCATTTTACTCTTTCACGGTCGGTTCTTCAGATTCAGAAGCCCAGGTTATTGGAACCTAAACATTTGTCTATTGGGTCTTGAGTGAATAACAAGATTGATAAATAGAAAAAAATATATATATAGTGATAATAATAACAACAGTGAAAACATGGCAACAAAAAGACAAATTTAAATGATAAAATGGAACTGAAAAAGTAAACACTACTCGAATCATCAAATCAAATATAATAACCAATTGAACAATGACAAAAGAAAGAAAGAAAAAAATAGGAGATAAGAGAAAAAATATAAAACAACTGTAAAACATCCTAAACAAGAAAGCAAGCAAGGATCGATAAAAAATAAATAAACAAATAAAAGAAAAAAAAACACTACAGGATCACTACAGAAAACCCTCGTGAAAGAAAGAAAAAAAGAAAGAAAAGAAGGAAAAAAAGAAAGAGAGACAGAAAGAAAAGAACGAGAAAAAGAAAGAAAAGGGAAAGAAAAGAACGAGAAAAAGAAAGAAAAGGGAAAGAAAAAAACAAAGAAAGAAAAAAGAAAAAGAAAAGAAAAAAAGACAAACAAACAAACAAAGAAAAAAAAACAGGACACAACAAAAGCGAGACCCCAACCCCGAAACCTCGCGGCGCAGAGAGGTCCCGCCGAGCAACCGTCCCCGCCGAGCAACATCGAGCCCCGACTGTCCGCGCCTGAGAAACGGACGGAAATTCTACGGTAAACAAGGAGGAAATGTGTTGGCTGTGACGTGGCTCGTGACGTCATTACCTGTCCCTTCTCCTTCTCCTTCTCCTTCTCCTTCTCCCTCTCCTTCTCCTTCTCCTTCTCCCTCTCCTTCTCCTTCTCCTTCTCCTTCTCCTCCTCCTCCTCGCGCGGAAGGTAATCGGTGCTCTCGTCGGTGCGCTTTCCTGGCTTCGATGTTTTTGGCTTGTGTTAATCTTTTCATTTATAAACAAATAAATAAATGACACACACACACACGCACATATATACATAAGTGTGTGTATGTGTGTGCAACTATCTATCTATCTATCTATCTATCTATCTATCTATCTATCTATCTATCTATCTATCTATCTATCTCTCTCTCTCTCTCTCTCTCTCTCTCTCTCTCTCTCTCTCTCTCTCTCTCTCTCTCTCTCTCTCTCTCTCTCTCTCTCTCTCTCTCTATATATATATATATATATATATATATATATATATATATATATATATATGTATGTATATATCTGTATATATATATCATATATATATATATTATATATATATATATATATATATATATTATATATATATATATTATATTTATATTATATATATATATTATATATATATATTATATATATATATTATATATATATATTATATATATATACATATATATTATATATATATATATATCATATATATATATATATGTATATATATATGTATATATATATATATATATATATATATATATATAAACACGTATTTACGTATAAAAGTATATATGCTTGTATTTGTTTCATTTTCCGATATATTTTGAAAGCGAGACACGCGGCTACAGGAAGGATAAACCAATCCATAATATAAAAAAGTACAACAGACAGGTACAGAAATTGTTCAACGTATAAGGACAAGCAAGGAATACCCCCTCCCCCCTTACACACAAAAAAACAAGAGAGTCCAATCCCAAATGAATAAAAGCATGAGCGCCCCGATGGAACAGGCGGGAGAACGGCAACCAATTTCCATCGGATCAAAGCCAGCCGCCCGCGCAAGGCACCATCGACGCCCCCGCCCACGCCGTCCCCGAGAGCAAGCAGACAAACACCCAAACAAAACCCCCATAACCTTCACTAACCACAAAAGCAAGCAAACACTTACGAAGGCGATTAGAAGGACCATCACTCCCACAATCTCCAGAAATCAACAAGCCACCAGACAGAGCCCCGCCCCCTCCCTCACGCACCGCCCCCCACCGAACCTCCCCTACCCCAAGCAAGCAAGCCAACCAACCAGCAAGCAAGCAAGAAGCTAACCCAAGCACAAATCGGCACCGCAACCCCCACCATCCCCCACCAGCCAGGAGAGCACAGCTTTGAGCGCCCCCGTCCGATTCCACAAGCGAAAAATACCGCGCTTTCCGAAACCTCAAAGCGTCCCGTCCTGTCCCTTCGCTCGCACGCAGGTTTACATATTTGATCGCTTTTCGTCGCTCGTGGTCTCAAATCTGGACCATTATCCTCGCCGCGGAAGGGAGGAAGGTGGACTGGTTCTAATTACAGTAAGAAGAGGAGAGAGGGAAGGAATGGGAGAGCGAGGGAGAGAGAAAACGAGAGTAATCGGGAGAGGAGGAGGAGGATGGAAGGAGGGAGGAAGGGAGGAAGAGAGGAAGAAAGAAAGAAAGGAAGATAGGGAAATCGGAATAGAGAGAGAGAGAGAGAGAGAGAGAGAGAGAGAGAGAGAGAGAGAGAGAGAGAGAGAGAGAGAGAGAGAGAAAGAAAGAAAGAAAGAAAGAAAGAAAGAAAGAAAGAAAGAAAGAAAGAAAGAAAGAAAGAAAGAAAGAAAGAAAGAAAGAAAGAAAGAGAAAGAAAGAAAAAGAGAAAGAAAGAAAGAGATACCACAAGATAAAACTGACCTTTTATGTCTTTTTCCCGTTTTAATGAAGACTGACCTTATTCGCCGGTTCGGTTTCACTC
>NC_091586.1:3617729-3620229 GCF_042767895.1 Penaeus vannamei
AGGTAGAAAGGGGGAAGGGAGGGGTTGATAAAATGAAAACCATCACATCGATAAAGGAATACGTATAAAGGATGCCAAACGGCGAGATAAAGGGTTAAGACAAGCAAATCGAAGAACAGTGGGGGGGGGGGAAACGAAGGAGAAAATCGAGCACAAACAAGCGGAAAGTGAGTAAAGGAGAGAGGGAGAAAGCGGCAGGCGAGGGAAGGGGGGAAAAGGGCGGCCGGATACGCCCCTGTTCGCAGCCCTTCCGTCAGCCTTCAACCGCCGAGACACGGGCTGCATAATGCATGAATACGTCATCAACATGGCAGGCAGACGAAACAAGTTGCGAACAAGTTTATGCATCTCCTCTGTCACACGCCGTCTGTGGACTCATTTGCATCCGGATTTTCCTCGGGGCTGAACTTACAGATATTATTAGATAAACAAAAACCGCATGAATACGTAAACACACAAATACGAGCGGGCGTAAAACTTTTCCGGAATGATAAGGAAAGAGAAGAGAGCGAGAACGCGCCGACGTTGCAGCGACGGCGATAAGATGATAAGATGCCGCATCTCCTCCTGTGGCGGAGATAGCGATAATAATAATAATAATAATAATAAAAGATGATAGACGAATCAGATTGTTGCGATACGACGGGACTGCGGCGGCGAGGTGACAAGAGAGAAGACAAATACACGAAGACAAACTTGGAAAACGGCCCGGGACTTTCACCTACGCGGGTCGGGGGGGCGGGGGGGGGGGAAGCTGGTGGGAGAGAGGGAGAAGACATTTTATATAAGGAGATAAAAAGGAGAGAGAAAAACAATTAAAATAGGGGGATAAAAAGGGAGAGTTTTTTTCGAATAAGGGGGATAAAATGGAGAGGCGACATTTAAATTAAAAGCGGTAAAAAGGATAGAGGGGGCTTTTAACGGGGGTAAAAAAGGGGCGTGGGATCATTTAAAGGGGAAGAGGGGGAGAGGGGAATAAATAAGCTAACACGACAGAGACGAGGTGACATGCGGGTGGTGGAAAAGGGGAGACGAAGAACGCGAGAAGAGAAAGAGAAAGCAAAAAGAGAAATTTAGAAAGGAAGGAAAACGAAAGGCGAAAGATAAAGGAAAGGGGATAGGAGGGAGAAAACGGAGTACGAAGAAGGAAAGTTAAAGGGAGAGGAACAAGAGGACGGAAAAGGAAGGGAATGAGGATGGAGAAATGAGAGACGAAGGGAAATTGTAAGGGTGTGAGAAGGAGTAGAAGAACAGAGATGGAGGGAGAAGGAGCGAGGAAGAGGAGGAGAGGGAGGGGGGAGAAGGAGCAAGGAGGAATAAAAGAAAGATGGAGAAGAAACGAGGGAAAGGGAGAGAAGGAGGAGAAGGGATCCGTGTGCCTATTACCCCCTGACCCGAAGACCCCGTGACCCCGTGACCTCAGCCAAATGAAGGTAAGTCCGTGACCCGACGTGGCTCAAGGCAGGTGAGTCGTCTTCGTTAACCTAGGATGGCGAGAGCAAGGAATGCCAATAGATACAAAAAAAAGTGGACCATTAGCAAACAAGGAAGAGGAGGAAAAACGGATAACGCGAAGGAAGGAGACCAGAAAACATCGCAAAAAAGACAAGATGCAGAAAAATAGAAAGAGACGCAGGGACGAAAAAAATAAACAGGAGGAAAGCAGAAAATAAGCAAAAAAAAAAAAAGTGATACGCAAACAATGAGGCGAAGGAATGAAAACGAATAGAAGGAATAACGGATAGAAAGAAAACAAATGTGAGGAGACTAACGAGGAAACCATACACACGCAGAGAGAAAGGAGAGTTCAAGAAGAAAGGGGGAATGAAAGGCAGAGAGAGGGGACAGAGAGAGAAAAGGAGGATAACAGGAAGAGGGAAGGGGATATAGAAGCGAAGGAGGTGGGGAGGCTAAGAAGGATGAGGAGGCAAGTGAGAAGGAGCAGATGTTGGGCTTAAAGCGGGAAGGGTGGAGTGAATTCAAGGAAGATTTAGGAGTAATAATAATGGTGAAAACAACCTTCAACATCATCATGATCAGCAGCATCAGCATTAAAACAAAGATGATGATAACAATAACGCATGAAAAGTAATACCAATACCCATAATTACAATTAGAAATAAAATCTAATTGTAGTAACGGCAAAGGCAACCGCTTTGACAGAACACGCAACGAGGTAATAACACAAACAACGAAAATATATAATCATTACGATAATAATCTGTCAACCGTGACCAGAATACCAAGCCGGTCACAGCAGCTGTTCCAAATAAATAAAACTAACGCGTAAAAAAAGGTCCAACATCCATGCCTGGTTTGTCCTCATTACAGTCAAGAGATTACAGTTACGATGATAGCGATGTCGACACAAAAAAATCACGTCTTTTTTTAAGCGTGTGAAATCACGAGCCAAAGCATCAGCTGGCAACGTCAACGCTGTCATATCCATTAAGCTTTCTGATTACATGTGATATTTCGTGATTCCACACAACAGATTAAC
>NC_091586.1:3625229-3627729 GCF_042767895.1 Penaeus vannamei
TCGGGAGCCCCTCTCTTTCTCCTCTTCACCCCATCCTTCTCTCCTCTTCATCCCTTCCTTCTCTCATCTTCCTTCCTATCTTCTCTCCTCTTCATCCCTTCCTTCTCTCCTCTTCATCCCTTCCTTCTCTCCTCTTCATCCCTTCCTTCTCTCCTCTTCATCTCTTCCTTCTCTCCTCTTCATCCCTTCCTTCTCTCATCTTCCTTCCTCTCTTCTCTCCTCTTCATCCCTTCCTTCTCTCATCTTCATCCCTTCCTTCTCTCCTCTTCATCTCTTCCTTCTCTCCTCTTCATCCCTTCCTTCTCTCATCGTTCTTCCTCTCTTCTTTCCTCTTCATCCCTTCCTTCTCTCATCTTCCTTCCTCTCTTCTCTCCTCTTCATCCCTTCCTTCTCTCCTTTTCATCCCTTCCTTCTTCTCTTCCTCCTTCCATCCATTCCAACACCACGGTCCCCTTTGGCTGGCCAGGAACAGGATGGCCAGGATATGGATGGCCACAATTTCCCCAGTATAATAGCCTGGCAACCCCCGCACTCTCCCCATCCTTCTCCCTTCCCTGCCTCTCCCTCATTCATTCATCCCCATCCATCTCTCCCTCTCTCCCACTTTTCTCCCTTCCACCCCCATCCCCGCTTCTCCCTCCCAGGCCCCTCTGTCTCCCATTCATCTCTCCCTCTCCTCCACTTTTCTCCCTTCCACCCCCCTCTCCCTCACCGCCAGACCCCCCCCCATGCTTCTCTTCCACCCCCTCTCCCTCACCGCCAGACCCCCCCCCCCATGCTTCTCTCTTCCACCCCCTTTCCCTCACAGCCGGACCCCCCCACCCCACCCTGCTTCTCTCTTCCACCCCCTCTCCCTCACAGCCGGACCCCCCTTTCTCTCCCCCTTTCCCCTCCCCCTTCTCCCCCACCACGACCAACATCCCTGCCGGCTAAATAATGGAGATGCCGTCCAGCGGAGGGAGATGTATGGGCAAATCGCCGGGGAGATGACGAGGGCAAAATCTCGGGGAAGCTGCCCAGACCACAGCTTTAGGTCTGGGCACTGGTCTTTGGGGGGGCGGAAGTGGAGGTGGAGCTGGAGGTGGAGGTGGAGGTGGAACAGGTGGTGGAGCAGGAGGTGGAGGTGGAGCTGGAGGTGGAGGTTGAAGTGGAGGTGGAAGTGGAGGTGGAACTGAAGGTGGAAGTGGAGGTGGAGGTGGAGCTGGAAGTGGAGGTGGAGCAGGAGGAGGAGCTGGAGGTGGAAGTAGAGGTGGAGCAGGAGGTAGAACTGAAGGTGGGACTGGAGCTGGAGCTGGAGCTGGAATTGGGACTCATTTGGGACCCTTTTCATTGGCGCGAACTGCATGTCAGGAAGCGAAAGGTGTATTTACTGAGACGAGAGATGAGAATCCAAATATCCATAATAACGAGAATAATAGCAATAACAGCAAGCAACAACAATACCAATAACAATAATAATAATCATTACAATAACAATAATATCATTAATCCTATCATCCTTCTCTTCATCTTCATTATCATTATTGATATTTTTATTAATATCTTTAATCTTTATCTAGCACCATTACTGCTATTATCATTATTATTGCTATTGTTGTTATCATTATTATTATCGTTATCAAAAGTACTGTTACTGTTATCATCACTACTAACACAATTCTTCATTAATATTAACATACCCATATTACATGAATAACAATAACGAAATAACAGTAATTACGATGATGATGATGATAATAACAACAACAACAATAACAATTATAATAATAACAATGGCAACAACCATAATAATGATAATGATCATAATGATAATATCAATAATAATGATAATAAGAACAATAACAGTAATGATAACAAAAACGACAAAAACAACTGCAACACAAAAAGCAACAAGCAGTAACAATGATAATTATCTTGATGGGGTCCTCTACTTGAATCAACTAATGTTTACACATCACTGATTGCATCATTATAGCTTTCTAGGCTAGTGCTTTCAGAATTTGCTACTTGTTCATGAAAGACCAAATAGAAAGGAATTGGAAGAAACGAAAGACAAAAAGTAGATAAAAAATGGAAAGGAATCCAGCGGTAAATGATATTGAAAGGTTCTCGCCAATGGAAGGGATTTAAACATTAATCTGGCGGTTCAGTCATTAAATCAATATCGACTGCTGATGCTACTGATGTTGAGGACTATAGAACAACAACAATCAACAAGAGATACTAACTACAGAAATAACTACCAACACCATTACACCATCAATCTTTCCCTCGCGATGACAATACCATCCCCATAGGCCTATCCAGAAAAAAAGGAGAAAATCTATACCGCGAATAAGGCCAGCTGGCACGGCTCCCTCGGTCCGAAAAAGGTGACCGCGTTTTGCATCTTCGCCGCATGTGAGGCAGCAGAGGCCTTGCCCGCCCGAGCCCCCCCCCCCCCCGGCAGATGGACAGCTTGAAGGATTAGGCCATGCAGCGGTCGGGATGCGAGGGGCGT
>NC_091586.1:3632729-3640229 GCF_042767895.1 Penaeus vannamei
CTGCCGCTGCCATAACCCACTCTGCTCTCCTCCTCCCCCCTCCACTCGTCTGTCCGTCCGTCCGTCCGTCTGTCTGTCTGTCTGTCTGTCTGTCTGTCTGTCTGTCTGTCTGTCTGTCTGTCTGTCTGTCTGTCTGTCTGTCTGTCTGTCTGTCTGTCTGTCTGTCTGTCTGTCTCTCTCTCTCTTTCATCCTCATAGTTCGTCTGGCTCTTCTCCTCTTAGTCCCTCCTTCCCCCTCGTCCGTCTGGCTCTTCTTCCCTCCCTCCCACCTTCTCATCTTCCCTCCCCCTACTCCCCATCTTCCCTCCCTCCCCTACTCCCCATCTTCCCTCCCCCCCCCACTCCCCATCTTCCCTCCCCCCCTACTCCCCATCTTCCCTCCCCCCTACTCCCCATCTTCCCTCCCCCCTACTCCCCATCTTCCCCCCCCCCTACTCCCCATCATCCCTCCCTCCCTCCTTCCACTATCACAGTCTCTACCCTTCGCCCCAAGCAGTAAGGTTCGGCCCATTGTGACGTCAGCTGGGAAGACGTTAGGGGGGCGAGGTGGTTGGCCGACGGTAAGGGAGGGAAGGGGGAGGAGGAGGAGGGGGGTGGGGGGGAGGAAGAGAGGGAAGAGGGAGGAGGAAGGGAGGGGAGGGAGAGGAGAAAGGGAGGGATGGGGGAGGAGGAAGGGAGGGATGGGGGAGGAGAACGGGAGGGATGGGGGAGGAGGAAGGGAGGGGAGGGGGAGGAGGAAGGGAAGGGAAGGGTGGGGGGAAGGGAGAGGAGGGGGAGGAGGAAGAAGGGGAGAGAAGGGGAGGAGGAGAAGGGAAGGGGGGGAGAAGGGGGAGGAGGGAGGAAGGAAAGGGGGGGGAGAGAAGGGGGAGGAGGGGAGGAAGGGAAGGGGGAGGAGGAAGGGAGGCGAGGAGATAGAGGAAGGGGGGAGTGAGGAGTGGGGAGGGGGGAGGAAGGGAGGGGAGGGTTTTGCCCACGGAGAGATAGCTGGCCTGTGAAAGTGTCCAGAATGTGTGCGCGTAGACGAATAAATAAAGATATGGTCCGAGAGGGCGGGGAAAGGAGGAAGTGGGAAGTGACACTAACAGGTTGAGCGGGAACGAGGGAGGTTGAGAGAGAGAGAGAGTGAATGAGTGATGAACGAATGAATGAATGAATGAGTGAACGAGTGAGTGAAAGCAGAAGGGAGGGAACAGAGGCAGAAAAAGAATGAGGAGGAGGAGGGACGGAGAGGGAGAGAGGGAAACAGAGAGGGAGAGGGAGGGAGGAAGGAAGGGGGAGGGAGTTAGGGAGGGAGGGAGGGAGGGAGGGAGGGGAGGGAGGGAGGGAGGAGGGAGGGAGAGAGAGAGAGAGAGAGAGAGAGAGAGAGAGAGAGAGAGAGAGAGAGAGAGAGAGAGAGAGAGAGAGAGAGAGAGAGAGAGAGAGAGACAGAGAGAGAGAGACAGAGAGAGAGAGAAGAGAGACAGAGAGAGAGAGAAGAAAGAAAGAGACAGAGAGAACAAAGAAACAAGGGAAGGGAGAGATGGAGAAATATAACGAAAATGAACAGAAATAATATATAATTAGTAGAAACACGATGGACAGGAATAACGAGTCCAAGCGGCCATTTATAGTCGTAAAACATTCGACAAAAATGCCGGGATAAAAATGTAAAGATTATTTAATAATTCGTCCGCTTGCCAAGTAAAATTCTACTAATCATCATATCTGTATATTCATCAATGCATTATTATCATTTCCTATTTCAGCTATTACCATCATTACTATCATGACTATTTACATCATTACTATCATCACAATTACATCATTATCATCACTATTTTCATTATCATTATCATCATTGATTTCATTATCACATTTACCACTGCCATCCTTTTTTTACTGTGATTATCATGTTATCTTTATCATAATTATCATCGTCACTATTTCCCTTACCATTATCAACGTTACTTTCAGTGATTATCATTTTCATACAATCAACAACAGCTGTATTCATCAACAGTTGTATTCATCGTAGCCACTTCTTCATAACAATTTTTACACTCTTCACAATGACGTCATTGCCAAACCTATATTACAATTAAATGACAAATACAACAGTTGTATTCACCATTCTGCTCAATTACAAAAATAGCAAGTCCCGCACTCTTCACAATTGCCAAACCGACACTGCAGCTTCATAACAAATACAACAGTTGTATTTACCACGGTGCTTAATTATAAAAAATGATCAAAATGCAACTTATAACTTTACTAGAATTACTCGTCGGATCTTTGTCGGAGACCAACACACACACACAGACACAGACACACACACAGACAGACACACACACACACACACACGCAGAGAGGAGAGCTTGTGTGCCTCAACGCTCAGTGTCCCGTGCTGAGGTCAAAAAGGGTGAAGCAATTACATGCAGGATTTCCCTTCTCTTGTCTCTCTTTCGCTTCGTCCTCTCTGTCTCTCTCTCTCTCCCTCTCCCTCTCCCTCATTTCCTCTTTCTCTCCCTCCTTCTCCCTCTCCCTCACTTCCTCTCTCTCTCTCTCTCTCTCTCTCTCTCTCTCTCTCTCTCTCTCTCTCTCTTTCTCTCTCTCTCTATCCCTCTCCCTCCTTCCCCCTCTCCCTCCTTCCCCCTCTCCCCTCTCCCCCCTTCCCCCTCTCCCCCCTTTCCCCTCTCCCTCCTTCCCCCTCTCCCTCCTTCCCCCTCTCCCTCCTTCCCCCTCTCCCTCCTTCCCCCTCTCCCTCTCTCTTCTCTTGATATCCTCTTTCTTCTTTCTCTCCCTTTGTTCTTCTTCTCGTTATCCTCTCTCCACTTGTCCTCCTCTCTCCCCTTGTTACCCTCTCTCCTCTCGATATCCCCTTTCTTCTCGTTATTCTCTGTTGTTCTCCGTGATCGCTGATATGCCAATCTCGCTATCAAAGTGTATATCAGATTTCGCATCGAGTGGCCTTAAATTCCGTAATAATCCCATGATTTGATTTACTTCGTCGCAAATTCTCGTTATCTGTATCACAGACGGATTCGGCGTTGTATCAAAGGCGTAAATAAAATTTCTAATAAAGAGCATCGAGCGAACCGATATTATAATACGTAAAACGCACAGTCAACGCCAAAATATTGCGACTTGATAAAGAATCTTCATAGGAAATAATCAAACGAGGTCATCGATGCCCCGCCCCTTGTCAACCACAAATCAACTATCCTCTCCCCCCCACCTCCTACCCCCCTTCACCGCCCATGAATTCCTCCCCCCCCCCCACCCACCCCGGCCCCTCTGCACCCCATGAATTCCTCCTCTTCTCCCAATTCCCATCACTGCCCATGAATTCTCTCTCTTCGTTATACACCACCTCCATAACCCTCCCCCCCTCCCCTTTTGCCCCGTCGCTTGCCACGAATACATCTCCCTCCCTCCCTCCCTCCCTCCCTCTCTCTCTCTCTCTCTCTCTCTCTCTCTCTCTCTCTCTCTCTCTCTCTCTCTCTCTCTCTCTCTCTCTCTCTCTCTCTCTCTCCCTCCCTCCCTTACGATCCCCCTCTCCCATCCCACCCCCCTGCACCCCGATGAAACCCTCCTCCTCCGTCTGCACTTACCATGTAAGGGGCGTACATGGTAACCCCTGCAACCCCTGAAACCTTCTCCTCCCCGTCTGTTCTGCCATGAATCAGTTCCCCTTCCCTACGGCCCCAAGCGAGTGCCATGAATCCTTCCCCTCCTCCTGTAACCCTTTAATCCCCTTCGCCCACACTATATGAATCCCTCTCCCTTTCCCTCCATTTCACTCAAGAAATCCCTCTTCCCTCCCCTCCACTCAAGAAATCCCTCTTTCTTTCCCTTCCACTCAAGAAATCCCTCTTTCTTTCCCCTCCACTCAAGAAATCCCTCTTCCCTCCTCTCCACTCAAGAAATTCTTCTTCCCTCCCCACCACTCTTGGAATTCCTCTCCCCTCCCCTCCACTCAAGAAATCCCTCTCCCCTCCCTTGCCCCTGCAACCTAGACTTCCCTCTCCCCTCCCCATCTCCTCTAAGCTTCCCCCTCCCCCCCGCCCCAGCTCCCCTCCCCTCCCCGCCCCCCCGGCCCCCATGCCCAGCTGCGGCAATACACAGCAAGCAGAGCCGACCGCAAAGACGTCGTCACTTTAATGCTCCCGGGTAAGCCTCGGTGCGCTGCTTGTTGTGGTTAAGCGAGTGAACCCTTGACATACTGATACCCAGGCTGAGCTCGCTCCAGAATGGCCTCGGCGCCTGTGACGGCTGGCTGCGGCTGCGTCCCCCCGGCTTGGGATTGGCTGCGGCTCTCTGGCGATCCGTGTAAATGGGCTGACGCGCTCGCTGACTGACTGGCGAAGTGACTGACTGATCGGCTAAGTGGCCCCGTGGCTCTGTACGTTCGCCTGTCCGCCTCTGGCACTTTTCTTCGCTCTTATTCAGTACTAACCTCCACCAACAACTTTTCTTCCTCACCTTGCTCCTCTTCTGTTTTCTCCTCCGCCTCTCTTCCCCTTCTCTCCTTCTTGTTTCTCTTCCCCTGACTCCTCCTTCCTTTATATCTCTTCTCATCACATTGCTACACGCGGCTCCACCTCCACCTCTTCCTCCATCCCCATCCCTCCTCCTACCTCTCATCTAATCAAAACACACAGCACATGTGGCCGCAAGAGTAAATACATCCTGTAGTAAATCACATCATCCTGAAACCCAAAGCCTTTTATGCCCGTTTGCAAGCGCACATGCAGACAAGTGCGCAACGGAGCATGCAGAGGCGAATATCCGCTTTTCTTTATCTCTCAATCATGTTCTAAAACACGAAAGCAGGCGCGTGTTCACATATAAGCACGCGCATACATACATGCACGCACGCACACATATACACACGCGTACACACACATACACACATAAATGCACAAACAAGCAAATGCACACACACACGCGCAACCACACACACGCGCAAACACACACACACACACACACACGCATGCAGAGTAAACACATCAACACAGCGTATGCGAACAACTATAATAAAAAAAACAAAAACAAGACCTAATGAATACAAAAACCGCACAAACAAGAAAAACAAGACGCGCCCCAAAGACAACCCGGCGTCTGAAAATAGCACGTTTCTTTCAATATTGAAGTGCAATTTCACGCACGATGACGCATCTCCTGACAGGATTAGGCAGAAGCACTGCACCCTAATCACTCTCGATTCCCCAGTGGCTCGCGGGGGACACGGCCAGGAGTGACTCGTCAAACCGCAGACTTTTGCAGAAGAGGGGGATAAGGAGGGGGGGGGGAGAGGTAGGAGGAGGAGGGGGGTAGAGATGTGGGAAGGGAAGATGAGAAGAGAAAAGGAAAGGAGGGAGGGTGGAGGAAGGGAGGATGAGAAGAGGAAAGGAAAGGAGGGAGGGTGGAGGAAGGGAGGATGAGAAGAGGAAAGGAAAGGAGGGAGGGTGGAGGAAGGGAGGTTGAGGAGAGGAAAGGAAAGGAGGGAGGGTGGAGGAAGGGATGAGGGGAAGAGAAAGTGGGGTGCAAGCGAGGGGGGGGGGGCGCGGGGAGGAGAAAAGGGTAGGGGAAGGTTGAAAGAGGGGAAGGGAGGGGTTAAGCAGAGAGGGGGCGTTACCATCATTCCCCATATCGTAATCGAACATCACATCACTATCATTCTTATCACCATCCATCCCCGCTGCTCGAATCATCAGCGTCCACACAGCCTCCGCATCACCATCGTTCCCATTCGTTATCAAAATCCCCCTCACCCTTCTCCTCCTCACCCTTATCACCCTCATTATCCACCATTACACATCCCACTCCTTTCACGTAATGATAACAACCTTCCCCAGCCTCGTGACACCCTTCAACATGACGTTTCATTCGTTTATCAATTCTCTCTCTTCCCCGTCCGAGTCGGCATACAAAATACTCTCGCTCATTTGCATGTTTTCCTTGTTCCTCCTCTCGCTGGCGCATGATCGGATAACACCTGATAAAACATCCTGATAAAAACATCAAAGGGAACCTCGCTCGTACTGCTTATCAGCATTTGCACTACACCGGTCGGCTGCTATCATATTAAATAATTCCTTGCTGTAGTATATCTAATAGCATATCTATAGATATACATACTGCATATAACACGCACGCTATCACACACTATATAACCAAGCATACATGCAATTTTTAATAACTATTTTGTGAAGGAGAGTTCAAATTAGTAATAAAACATCAAAGCTACGATTAATCCTAATGCTTCTTCGTTAATTGACATATATAAAAAAATGATAGACTTCACAAGGTATTTGCAGTCACAAGGAAAGGCATTAGAGACAGCAAGATGAGAATGTCAGGAGGAGGAGAGAAAAGGGAAGAGCAAAGGAGAGAAGTGAGGAGACGAGAGGCGAGAGGAGGGGTGAGGAAAAGAGAAGAGCAGAGAAGAGAGGAGAGGGGAGGAAAAAAGATTAGAAAGGTAAAGAGAAAGGGAGAGAGGAAAAAAAGAAGAGATTGGAGCGGATAACAAGGAGAGGAAAAAAAGGAAAGAAAAAATGGAAAGGAGAGGGAAGGGAAGAAAAGTGGAGGAGAGAAGAGGAAAGAGAAGATGAAGGGGAGGAGAAAGAGAGGAGAGCACAGAAGAGAATAGGAAAGGAAACGAGAGAGAGAAAGAGAGAGAGAGAGAGAGAGAGAGAGAGAGAGAGAGAGAGAGAGAGAGAGAGAGAGAGAGAGAGAGAGAGAGAGAGAGAGAGAGAAAGACAGAAAGAGAGAAAGAGAGAGAGAGAGAGAGAGAAAGAAAGAAAGAAAGAAAGAAAGAAAGAAAGAAAGAAAGAAAGAAAGAAAGAAAGAAAGAAAGAAAGAAAGAAAGAGAGAGAAAGAGAGAACACGAGAGATGTGAGGGATATATACTGCGACGAACGCGTGACTGCAGCTGCACAGAAAGAGCTGGAACGAAAAAAAAACAGAGACAGACAATTAAACCACAAGCTTTCAGCGCCACAACACATCAATCTTTCAGTGCCACAGACACTCTCTCTCGACTCTCGAGATAAATGCATCTTTCTGACACACAGCGCCCCTCATCTCGTAATGCAGTGAAACCCAAGTCGGAGAAACGTGAATACACTCTAGTTAAAGCCGATTTGGCGTTTCAACAAGAACGATCTAATACTGGCGATAAAAAAGTGATAAAAATAATTATCACGGCCCTCGCCAGATCGACCCGCCCGTCCACTCGCATATGAAAAAGATTTAACAAAGCAAAATACTAATATTTTCATATCCTTCCACGTTGGAGTCCTTTAGGGGAAAGTGGACGGGAACAATAGATTTAGAAATGCAGAGGAACTTTCCAAAAATATTCATATTCCCATTACCATCTCAGTTGTCGATAACACCATTGTTATAACTAATAATTTTATCACAATTATTGTCCTTTACCATTATTATCATTATCATTATTATCATCATCATTATTGTTATTATTAACGCCATCGTTATCTTAAACATATACATCAC
>NC_091586.1:3645229-3650229 GCF_042767895.1 Penaeus vannamei
ATCTAAATAAATAAAAAATGAATGGTACATATAAATTCGGATGACATAATGAACGAGTTTATTGCTAAGAAACCCGACCTAGAATCATTAGACAGAATAGAAAGAGGCGCGTTCATGTAGACTACAATCACTTTTGACTGTCTTTTGTACAAGATGAAGATTCTTTTTTTTTTTTTTTTGCTTCGGTTCATAGTTGTAAATTGGTATTTTCCTTTTACCATGTTAATATTTTCACCAATCCGCCAAAATATTTAGGGACCGAACTCCCTGGCCTCCTAAATGTCTTGATGTGACCTTTTATGTAAGTACATGTATATGAGAGGGAGAAAGGCAGAGAGGGAGAGAGAGAGAGAGAGAGAAGGGGGAAAAGCGAGAGAGAGAGAGAGAGAGAGAGAGAGAGAGAGAGAGAGAGAGAGAGAGAGAGAGAGAGAGAGAGAGAGAGAGAGAGAGAGAGAGAGAGAGAGATACAGAGAAACATATCTCAGACAAAGGCCGACACACCACCAAGCAATACGCTCCCCTTCCCCCCTCCCCTCCCCCCTTCCCCCTTCCCCCTTCCCCCAACACCACCACACGAACACAACAACCAACTCTATCCCAGACAGCTCGCGCGGCACCCACCGGTTGTATCAAGTGTTCATACATATGCAAGACCTTTTGTGATTTGCAGAACGAAATATTACCTTCGTGTCTCAATGATTCACTCTAGTATTCCATTCTAGCAGGGGAATGGGTTAGTTTCCATTCACAACAGCCGGAGAGAAAGCCTTTACCTTCAAAACATTGTGATAATTACGGAGGGAAACGATAAACAACGTGAATGTCATATGACGTTCCATTAAAAGCTCCATCTATTCACCGGATTATTAATGAATGAATTAATTCTGTGGACATTCAAAGACGAATATCCGAAAGTGAGGACGATGTTAAGTCAGTTATGTTTGCTGTACCCGGCGTGTCCAAACGGTGGATATGTCATATCGTGTATGGACATCCTTTCACGTTGGAGTATAATAAGCAGTACATTGTATAGAAATGCGCTAGAGTGCAAAATAATGAATACCTACGCTTTATCTGCCAGAACAATGCTCCGTCATACCACAGGAAACGCTGTTGAGCCGCGCCATAAATCAAACCCGCGCACAGCTAAATGAAATGTCACACGAGATTACGTAACCAGCGGCCCCGTGCAGGCAACGATCAACTAATACCCGTCCCTTCGCAACGCATCGGCAAGGAAACAAACGCAACCGGGATCGTGAGGCTGGAAATTCCCCGTCATGGCAGCGCGATGCCAATTCTCGGAAACAATCTGGAGTCTGCTAACATGGCCGTTAAATCCCGTAGAAAATTAATCCGACCCTCTTAGGGAGAATTAATTATGTGCGCCCCCTTCTGCCTCTTCCTCTTCCTCCCTCCCCCTCCCCCCCTCATCCTTGTCTTCCGAGTATCCCCCCCCTATCCCCCCTCCAACTGCTGCCCCCCCTCCCTCCTCCCCTTCCCACTGCTATCCCCTCTCCCTTTCTAGTCATCTCGCCTCGCCTTCCGCCCCAGGGCAAAAATTAATGCTCTGAGGACCATCGCATTTGCTCTAATTACTGGAGGGGAAATGAGGGCGAACAGCCTCGTCGACGTGAGAGAATGCGACGTAAACAGGCGACGAGATGAGGGCGACCGTCTGACGCGGTGCTATGCCATACGCCGATCAATCTAATCAGGTACGGGCGTGGGGAGGGTGGGGGTGGGGGTGGGGTGAGGGCTTTCGCAGAGCGTGGTGGGGGGAGGTAGGGGGAGGTGGGGGGGGAGGTAGGGGGAGGTGGGGGGGGAGGAGGTCGTTCTCCGCCAGTCCACGGTGTATGTCTCTCTTTTTCTCTCCCTTCTTCCTTCCACTCCCATTTCTGCCAACCTCCCTCACCCTACTCCCTTCCTTCCGCCACCCGTTTACTCCCTCACTCCTCCACCCCTACACTCCCTCACTCCTCCACCCCATATTTCCCCACCCCAACACCCCCCTCCCTCCCACCCTCCTCCATCTTAACCCCTTCTTCCTCCCTCCCAACCGCCCCCTCTCTCTCTCTCTCCTCTCTCCTTGGTATACCTCAAACCCCATCGCATAAAAGCAAGTATACTTCAAACCCCATCGCTTAAAACCAGGTATAATTCGAACCCCATCGCATAAAAGCAGGTATACTTCAAAACCCATCGCATAAAATCAGGTATACATCAAACCCCAACGCATAAAAGCAGGTATACATCAAACCCTATCACATAAAACCAGGTATAATCCGAACCCTATCGCATAAAACCAGGTATACTTCAAACCCCATCGCATAACAACAGGTATACTTCAAACCCCATCGCATAAAACCAGGTATAATCCGAACCCCATCACATAAAAGTAGGTATACTTCAAACCCCACCGCATAAAACCAGGTATAATCCGAACCCCATCGCATAAAACCAAATATACATCAAACCCATCACATAAAACCAGGTATAATCCGAACCCCATCACAAAACCAAGTATACTTCAAACCCCACCGCATAAAACCAGGTATACTCCGAACCCTATCGCATAAAACCAAATATACATCAAACCCCATCACATAAAACCAGGTATAATCCGAACCCCATCACAAAACCAGGTATACTTCAAACCCCACCGCATAAAACCAGGTATACTCCGAACTCCATCGCATAAAACCAGGTATACATCAAACCCCAACGCATAAAACCAGGTATACTTCAGACCCCATCGCATAAAACCAGGTATAATCCGAACCCCATCACAAAACCAAGTATACTTCAAACCCCACCGCATAAAACCAGGTATAATCCGAACCCCATCGCATAAAACCAAATATACTTCAAACTCCATCGCATAAAACCAGGTATAATTCGAACCTCATCGCATAAAACCAGGTATAATCCGAACCCTATCGCATAAAACCAGGTATACTTCAAACCCCATCACATAAAAGCAGGTATACTTCAAAGCCCATCGCATAAAACCAGGTATAATCCGAACCCCATCGCATAAAAGCAGGTATACTTCAAACCCCATCGCATAAAACCAGGTATAATCCGAACCCCTTCGCATAAAACCAGGTATAATCCGAACCCCATCACATAAAACTAGGTATTTTTCAAACACCATCGCATAAAACCAGGTATACTTCAAACCCCACCGCATAAAACCAGGTATAATCCGAACCCCACCGCATAGAAGCAAACACGATCCAAACACGCTGACAGAAGACAACATGCTTTCCCACGCCACCGCCCCTCCACACACGCCGCCACACTAACACACTTTCCGCCAAACGAGCGAATCATTCCGACGAGCATTTTGTGTGGTCAGCCCCGGCCTCGAACAGCAGGCCTATCACCCCATCAACATTCCGAAAGCAAGACGTTCGCAAGTCAGTGTGCAAGCTCTCTGCTCCGATTTGGGATTCGGACTTATTTTGATAATAATCAGATATATAAGCTAAAACGTTACGTGTATTCTCATCTTGCGAACCTTCAATCATTTTAAAATGCAATTCGAATCAAATTAAAAGCCGAAGAAAATAGCAAAATTCATGCATACACAATGGTCTCACTCATGTCAAAGTGTCTATATGAATGTCTATGTGAGTGAGAGTGAGTGAGTGTCAAGCAAGAGAATGAAAGTGGGAGTGGGAGTGTGAGAGTGAGAGTGTGAGAGTGTGAGAGTGAGTGTGTGAGTGAGTGAGTATGTGTGTGAGTGAGTGAGTATGTGTGTGAGTGAGTGAGTATGTGAGTGAGTGCGTGAGTGTGAGTGTGCGTGTGTGTCTGTGCGTCTGTGTGCGTGCGTTTGTATACGAGTGCGTATGTGTATTTCACACGCCTGCGCGAGTGCCGCACAACCGCCGCGTTGAGCCCTCGCAGCGCAGCCAACCTGGGCGAGCGGCGGCCTCCTCAAGCGGGCCATTGTCCCAGCCGGAGGAGCCACGACAGCCTCCGTGAATAAAAGCACTATTTCCTCGCCTGCCGCTTGCCTCTCGTCCCAGCCAGAACTACCCTTGTCTTGCCCTGAACGACACCTTCCCTTTCTCGAACAGAAGAGACTTAAAAAGGCCGTCATTCATTTTAACGGAAATTGTCGCGAGATTGTTTTTGTTTTTGTAGTGTTGGCAAGGCCGAGTTGTCGCCAATCAGCATAGGTTGGCACGCCTGCGAGGAAGGCACTGGGGCTAATGCTTAGCAAATTAATTACCGAGAGAGGTCGTTCTCAGGTTAATGAATAAATTAATAGTCTACCAGATTTTTCATTAAACACTCGTCAATACCGTCGTTTAAAGAGATATAGCAGAACCTAGTTTCCGAAACAGCGGAATCAAACTTGTGTATCCACTGGAAATTTAATCTATAAAATAACAAGATACACACAAATAATATGCAATCATAAACAACTCAATATTCTTATCAGTCTCACCAAAATTCAGGTGTAAACATAAGGCCGACCCAAAGAATATTCGTATACTTGACATGCATAAACAAAGAAATAAATGCATATTTATCAGTCTAGACGTGCATATCAACCGAGCAAATAGATAGTTAAATATCTATCTATCAGATATATAGACAGATATCCCTTTATTTCTACGTCTGTACTCATGGAAATTCATTGGGTTGGGCCTGGCACAATTTTAACAAACCGGCCGATAAACACAACAGCATGGTAAGAAATCCGAGCCCCAAACGCCAGTGATCACCATGAAAAAAAATCACTAGTTTTTAATCTACAAATATTCAGCCCATCTTAGCACCAATGACTAAAAATAACCACCTTGGTAAAACGTCTTACAATAAATAACCCACCCAAAGCGATAATCATTCCAAGCACGTACGGAATCGAACAAAAAAGAAAGAAAGAACATACCTCGCGGCGTCGATGTGTGTTTTGCAAATGGCGCGTGATGACAATCAATTAGGAACCTATTGTCTCGCATTCATTTGTTTATTTTGAAAATTCC